>NW_026044029.1:0-77674 GCF_937001465.1 Orcinus orca
CACGGCACGCTGATCCTTTGGTTAATTCCTCTTCTTTGTGGGAAATGAGAGTTAAATTTGCCCATCCAGACACCTCCAGCTAGTCTCTCATTGGTTCTCCCTATTCCTGTTCATCTTCCGCAGAAATTGCAAACTGGGTCAAACAGGAGGTTAAAGGTACTGACTCTCCAAGTCGGGAGAGTGTTAGTAAAGCATCTGCAATGTTGCACCCGAGTACCATGGGACGAGAACTGAGATATATTGGAACACGTCTCCTGATCACATGATTGATCATACTCTGGGTTCCACATGCATGCTTTAGCTGAAGGAAGAATCCCTTAAAGCTGGAGAGTTGAGACCCGTGGAATGGGTACCATGCAATATGACTTCAAATGGTCTTCGTTTGCTCACCGAACCTCTCCAATCCTATCACTGCTGCGTTTATGCCCCTGTACACACGCTTGATTCTCTTTTGGAGACATAGCAATCCATAGGTTTTAAGATACTTACTAGTCAGCTACATTCTTAGGCGTTTAATATGGGGTGTTGAGTCCATTTCGTTGAGCAAGGAGTAGCTCTTGTCTATTACATGTTTGGCTTAAGGAACTTTATTTGTGCTCATTTCAATCTCTGGTTTTATGCAGCACCCCAACTCACCTTTCCCCTTAAGCAAGCATAAGTTGATTTTCTAAATTTGGGACCATGTTCTGTTTTCAAATTCAGTTCCTGTGTAGCCAAGTTTACATTCCGTGTATTAGTGATATCTTATGATGTTTCTTTTTCTGTGTGACTTATTTCAGTTAGAATCATCATACCTGAATCCACTCATTATGCTGCTATGGGCCTGATGACATAGATGTCATTGCTGAGTGATATTGCATTGTACGTAAGTACCACAACTTCTTTATCCATTTTTCGCTTTATGCGATATTGAACTTGTACCGTAAACGAGGTTCTTGTAAACAGAGCCGTCCCAAACTTTGGGGTGGCTGTGTCTTTTTGATTTTAATTTCCCTAAGCTATAGGACCATAAGTGGAAGTGCCCTAGGCTCTGTTGCTTTGTTTTTTAGATGTTTCAGGAAACACCATACACTTCTCCCGAGTGGCTGTTGGCAATTTACATCCCGCCCATCAGCATAACAAGGCTCCCAGTTCTCCATGGCCTGTCCTGCCTTTCTGGATTTTACACTTTTTTCAGATGGCCCTTTTGACGGGGGGGAAGTGAGACTTCATTGTAGTGCAGATTTCCTTTGCAAGCTTGCTTGGTTGGCCAAAAAGGGCGTATGCGTTTTTTCCTGAATATATTCAGGAAAAAACGCATACGCCCTTTTTGGCCAAGTGCATCATTGTCGACCTTCTGCCTCTTTTCCTATGCTTTAAATGCAATTCCAGTCTACCTCCTGAAATCGGTTTCCTGCAATTCTGCCCGGCTTTCAAGTCCTCTTGGCAGCCTTACTTCAGTATATTTTTGGATGATAGCTGTCATTTATAACTCTGCAGGTTTGTGAATTACAGTGCCCCTGAGCTCCTTTCTTCAATTCGCTTTCTTGTGAGCTGGCCGCAACACCGCAGGATTGCTTCAGGCCCTAATCTGGTTCCGGCATGGCACGCTGAGCCTTTGGTTAATTCCTCTTCCTGGTGGGAAATGAGAGTTAAATTTTCCCGTCCAGACACCTCCAGCTAGTCTCTCATTGGTTCTCCCTATTCCTGTTCATCTTCCGCGGAATTTGCAAACTGGGCCAAACAGGAGGTTAAAGGCACTGACTCTCCAAGTCGGTAGAGTGTTAGTAAAGCATCTGGAATGTTGCACCCGAGTACCAGGGGACGAGAACTGAGACATATTTCAACACGTCTCCCGATCACACGGTTGATCATACTCTGGGTTCCACATGCATGTTTTAGCTGAAGGAAGAATCCCTTAAACCTGGAGAGTTGAGACCCGTGGAATGGGTACCATGCAATATGACTTCAAAGGGTCTTCATTTGCTCACCAAAACTCTCCAATCCTATCACTGCTGCGTTTTTGCCCCTGTACTCACGATTGATTCACTTTCAGAGACATAGCAATCCATAGGTTTTAAGATACTTACTAGTCAGGTACATTATTAGGCGTTTAATATGGGGTTTTGAGTCCATTTCGTTGAGCAAGGAGTAGCTCTTGTCTATTACATATTTGGCTTAAGGAACTTTATCTGTGCTCATTTCAATCTCTGGTTTTATGCAGCACCCCAACTCACCTTTCCCCTTAAGCAAGCATAAGTTGATTTTCTAAATTTGGGACCATTTTCTGTTTTGAAATTCAGTTCCTGTGTAGCCAAGTTTACATTCCGTGTATTAGTGATATCTTATGATGTTTCTTTTTCTGTGTGACTTATTTCAGTTAGAATCATCATACCTGAATCCACTCATTATGCTGCTATGGGCCTGATGACATAGATGTCATTGCTGAGTGATATTGCATTGTACGTAAGTACCACAACTTCTTTATCCATTTTTCGCTTTATGCGATATTGAACTTGTACCGTAAACGAGGTTCTTGTAAACAGAGCCGTCCCAAACTTTGGGGTGGCTGTGTCTTTTTGATTTTAATTTCCCTAAGCTATAGGACCATAAGTGGAAGTGCCCTAGGCTCTGTTGCTTTGTTTTTTAGATGTTTCAGGAAACACCATACACTTCTCCCGAGTGGCTGTTGGCAAGTTACATCCCGCCCATCAGCATAACAAGGCTCCCAGTTCTCCATGGCCTGTCCTGCCTTTCTGGATTTTACACTTTTTTCAGATGGCCCTTTTGACGGGGGGGAAGTGAGACTTCATTGTAGTGCAGATTTCCTTTGCAAGCTTGCTTGGTTGGCCAAAAAGGGCGTATGCGTTTTTTCCTGAATATATTCAGGAAAAAACGCATACGCCCTTTTTGGCCAAGTGCATCATTGTCGACCTTCTGCCTCTTTTCCTATGCTTTAAATGCAATTCCAGTCTACCTCCTGAAATCGGTTTCCTGCAATTCTGCCCGGCTTTCAAGTCCTCTTGGCAGCCTTACTTCAGTATATTTTTGGATGATAGCTGTCATTTATAACTCTGCAGGTTTGTGAATTACAGTGCCCCTGAGCTCCTTTCTTCAATTCGCTTTCTTGTGAGCTGGCCGCAACACCGCAGGATTGCTTCAGGCCCTAATCTGGTTCCGGCACGGCACGCTGAGCCTTTGGTTAATTCCTCTTCCTGGTGGGAAATGAGAGTTAAATTTGCCCGTCCAGACACCTCCAGCTAGTCTCTCATTGGTTCTCCCTATTCCTGTTCATCTTCCGCGGAATTTGCAAACTGGGCCAAACAGGAGGTTAAAGGCACTGACTCTCCAAGTCGGGAGAGTGTTAGTAAAGCATCTGGAATGTTGCACCCGAGTACCAGGGGACGAGAACTGAGACATATTTCAACACGTCTCCCGATCACACGGTTGATCATACTCTGGGTTCCACATGCATGTTTTAGCTGAAGGAAGAATCCCTTAAACCTGGAGAGTTGAGACCCGTGGAATGGGTACCATACAATATGACTTCAAAGGGTCTTCATTTGCTCACCAAAACTCTCCAATCCTATCACTGCTGCGTTTTTGCCCCTGTACTCACGATTGATTCACTTTCAGAGACATAGCAATCCATAGGTTTTAAGATACTTACTAGTCAGGTACATTATTAGGCGTTTAATATGGGGTTTTGAGTCCATTTCGTTGAGCAAGGAGTAGCTCTTGTCTATTACATATTTGGCTTAAGGAACTTTATCTGTGCTCATTTCAATCTCTGGTTTTATGCAGCACCCCAACTCACCTTTCCCCTTAAGCAAGCATAAGTTGATTTTCTAAATTTGGGACCATGTTCTGTTTTGAAATTCAGTTCCTGTGTAGCCAAGTTTACATTCCGTGTATTAGTGATATCTTATGATGTTTCTTTTTCTGTGTGACTTATTTCAGTTAGAATCATCATACCTGAATCCACGCATTATGCTGCTACGGGCCTGATGACATAGATGTCATTGCTGAGTGATATTGCATTGTACGTAAGTACCACAACTTCTTTATCCATTTTTCGCTTTCTGCGATATTGAACTTGTACCGTAAACGAGGTTCTTGTAAACAGAGCCGTCCCAAACTTTGGGGTGGCTGTGTCTTTTGGATTTTAATTTCCCTAAGCTATAGGACCATAAGTGGAAGTGCCCTAGGCTCTGTTGCTTTGTTTTTTAGATGTTTCAGGAAACACCATACACTTCTCCCGAGTGGCTGTTGGCAATTTACATCCCGCCCATCAGCATAACAAGGCTCCCAGTTCTCCATGGCCTGTCCTGCCTTTCTGGATTTTACACTTTTTTCAGATGGCCCTTTTGACGGGGGGGAAGTGAGACTTCATTGTAGTGCAGATTTCCTTTGCAAGCTTGCTTGGTTGGCCAAAAAGGGCGTATGCGTTTTTTCCTGAATATATTCAGGAAAAAACGCATACGCCCTTTTTGGCCAAGTGCATCATTGTCGACCTTCTGCCTCTTTTCCTATGCTTTAAATGCAATTCCAGTCTACCTCCTGAAATCGGTTTCCTGCAATTCTGCCCGGCTTTCAAGTCCTCTTGGCAGCCTTACTTCAGTATATTTTTGGATGATAGCTGTCATTTATAACTCTGCAGGTTTGTGAATTACAGTGCCCCTGAGCTCCTTTCTTCAACTCGCTTTCTTGTGAGCTGGCCGCAACACCGCAGGATTGCTTCAGGCCCTAATCTGGTTCCGGCATGGCACGCTGAGCCTTTGGTTAATTCCTCTTCCTGGTGGGAAATGAGAGTTAAATTTTCCCGTCCAGACACCTCCAGCTAGTCTCTCATTGGTTCTCCCTATTCCTGTTCATCTTCCGCGGAATTTGCAAACTGGGCCAAACAGGAGGTTAAAGGCACTGACTCTCCAAGTCGGGAGAGTGTTAGTAAAGCATCTGGAATGTTGCACCCGAGTACCAGGGGACGAGAACTGAGACATATTTCAACACGTCTCCCGATCACACGGTTGATCATACTCTGGGTTCCACATGCATGTTTTAGCTGAAGGAAGAATCCCTTAAACCTGGAGAGTTGAGACCCGTGGAATGGGTACCATGCAATATGACTTCAAAGGGTCTTCATTTGCTCACCAAAACTCTCCAATCCTATCACTGCTGCGTTTTTGCCCCTGTACTCACGATTGATTCACTTTCAGAGACATAGCAATCCATAGGTTTTAAGATACTTACTAGTCAGGTACATTATTAGGCGTTTAATATGGGGTTTTGAGTCCATTTCGTTGAGCAAGGAGTAGCTCTTGTCTATTACATATTTGGCTTAAGGAACTTTATCTGTGCTCATTTCAATCTCTGGTTTTATGCAGCACCCCAACTCACCTTTCCCCTTAAGCAAGCATAAGTTGGTTTTCTAAATTTGGGACCATGTTCTGTTTTGAAATTCAGTTCCTGTGTAGCCAAGTTTACATTCCGTGTATTAGTGATATCTTATGATGTTTCTTTTTCTGTGTGACTTATTTCAGTTAGAATCATCATACCTGAATCCACTCATTATGCTGCTATGGGCCTGATGACATAGATGTCATTGCTGAGTGATATTGCATTGTACGTAAGTACCACAACTTCTTTATCCATTTTTCGCTTTATGCGATATTGAACTTGTACCGTAAACGAGTTTCTTGTAAACAGAGCCATCCCAAACTTTGGGGTGGCTGTGTCTTTTTGATTTTAATTTCCCTAAGCTATAGGACCATAAGTGGAAGTGCCCTAGGCTCTGTTGCTTTGTTTTTTAGGTGTTTCAGGAAACACCATACACTTCTCCCGAGTGGCTGTTGGCAATTTACATCCCGCCCATCAGCATAACAAGGCTCCCAGTTCTCCATGGCCTGTCCTGCCTTTCTGGATTTTACACTTTTTTCAGATGGCCCTTTTGACGGGGGGGAAGTGAGACTTCATTGTAGTGCAGATTTCCTTTGCAAGCTTGCTTGGTTGGCCAAAAAGGGCGTATGCGTTTTTTCCTGAATATATTCAGGAAAAAACGCATACGCCCTTTTTGGCCAAGTGCATCATTGTCGACCTTCTGCCTCTTTTCCTATGCCTTAAATGCAATTCCAGTCTACCTCCTGAAATCGGTTTCCTGCAATTCTGCCCGGCTTTCAAGTCCTCTTGGCAGCCTTACTTCAGTATATTTTTGGATGATAGCTGTCATTTATAACTCTGCAGGTTTGTGAATTACAGTGCCCCTGAGCTCCTTTCTTCAACTCGCTTTCTTGTGAGCTGGCCGCAACACCGCAGGATTGCTTCAGGCCCTAATCTGGTTCCGGCATGGCACGCTGAGCCTTTGGTTAATTCCTCTTCCTGGTGGGAAATGAGAGTTAAATTTTCCCGTCCAGACACCTCCAGCTAGTCTCTCATTGGTTCTCCCTATTCCTGTTCATCTTCCGCGGAATTTGCAAACTGGGCCAAACAGGAGGTTAAAGGCACTGACTCTCCAAGTCGGGAGAGTGTTAGTAAAGCATCTGGAATGTTGCACCCGAGTACCAGGGGACGAGAACTGAGACATATTTCAACACGTCTCCCGATCACACGGTTGATCATACTCTGGGTTCCACATGCATGTTTTAGCTGAAGGAAGAATCCCTTAAACCTGGAGAGTTGAGACCCGTGGAATGGGTACCATGCAATATGACTTCAAAGGGTCTTCATTTGCTCACCAAAACTCTCCAATCCTATCACTGCTGCGTTTTTGCCCCTGTACTCACGATTGATTCACTTTCAGAGACATAGCAATCCATAGGTTTTAAGATACTTACTAGTCAGGTACATTATTAGGCGTTTAATATGGGGTTTTGAGTCCATTTCGTTGAGCAAGGAGTAGCTCTTGTCTATTACATATTTGGCTTAAGGAACTTTATCTGTGCTCATTTCAATCTCTGGTTTTATGCAGCACCCCAACTCACCTTTCCCCTTAAGCAAGCATAAGTTGGTTTTCTAAATTTGGGACCATGTTCTGTTTTGAAATTCAGTTCCTGTGTAGCCAAGTTTACATTCCGTGTATTAGTGATATCTTATGATGTTTCTTTTTCTGTGTGACTTATTTCAGTTAGAATCATCATACCTGAATCCACTCATTATGCTGCTATGGGCCTGATGACATAGATGTCATTGCTGAGTGATATTGCATTGTACGTAAGTACCACAACTTCTTTATCCATTTTCCGCTTTATGCGATATTGAACTTGTACCGTAAACGAGTTTCTTGTAAACAGAGCCATCCCAAACTTTGGGGTGGCTGTGTCTTTTTGATTTTAATTTCCCTAAGCTATAGGACCAAAAGTGGAAGTGCCCTAGGCTCTGTTGCTTTGTTTTTTAGATGTTTCAGGAAACACCATACACTTCTCCCGAGTAGCTGTTGGCAATTTACATCCCGCCCATCAGCATAACAAGGCTCCCAGTTCTCCATGGCCTGTCCTGCCTTTCTGGATTTTACACTTTTTTCAGATGGCCCTTTTGACGGGGGGGAAGTGAGACTTCATTGTAGTGCAGATTTCCTTTGCAAGCTTGCTTGGTTGTCCAAAAAGGGCGTATGCGTTTTTTCCTGAATATATTCAGGAAAAAACGCATACGCCCTTTTTGGCCAAGTGCATCATTGTCGACCTTCTGCCTCTTTTCCTATGCTTTAAATGCAATTCCAGTCTACCTCCTGAAATCGGTTTCCTGCAATTCTGCCCGGCTTTCAAGTCCTCTTGGCAGCCTTACTTCAGTATATTTTTGGATGATAGCTGTCATTTATAACTCTGCAGGTTTGTGAATTACAGTGCCCCTGAGCTCCTTTCTTCAACTCGCTTTCTTGTGAGCTGGCCGCAACACCGCAGGATTGCTTCAGGCCCTAATCTGGTTCCGGCATGGCACGCTGAGCCTTTGGTTAATTCCTCTTCCTGGTGGGAAATGAGAGTTAAATTTTCCCGTCCAGACACCTCCAGCTAGTCTCTCATTGGTTCTCCCTATTCCTGTTCATCTTCCGCGGAATTTGCAAACTGGGCCAAACAGGAGGTTAGAGGCACTGACTCTCCAAGTCGGGAGAGTGTTAGTAAAGCATCTGGAATGTTGCACCCGAGTACCAGGGGACGAGAACTGAGACATATTTCAACACGTCTCCCGATCACACGGTTGATCATACTCTGGGTTCCACATGCATGTTTTAGCTGAAGGAAGAATCCCTTAAACCTGGAGAGTTGAGACCCGTGGAATGGGTACCATGCAATATGACTTCAAAGGGTCTTCATTTGCTCACCAAAACTCTCCAATCCTATCACTGCTGCGTTTTTGCCCCTGTACTCACGATTGATTCACTTTCAGAGACATAGCAATCCATAGGTTTTAAGATACTTACTAGTCAGGTACATTATTAGGCGTTTAATATGGGGTTTTGAGTCCATTTCGTTGAGCAAGGAGTAGCTCTTGTCTATTACATATTTGGCTTAAGGAACTTTATCTGTGCTCATTTCAATCTCTGGTTTTATGCAGCACCCCAACTCACCTTTCCCCTTAAGCAAGCATAAGTTGGTTTTCTAAATTTGGGACCATGTTCTGTTTTGAAATTCAGTTCCTGTGTAGCCAAGTTTACATTCCGTGTATTAGTGATATCTTATGATGTTTCTTTTTCTGTGTGACTTATTTCAGTTAGAATCATCATACCTGAATCCACTCATCATGCTGCTATGGGCCTGATGACATAGATGTCATTGCTGAGTGATATTGCATTGTACGTAAATACCACAACTTCTTTATCCATTTTTCGCTTTATGCGATATTGAACTTGTACCGTAAACGAGTTTCTTGTAAACAGAGCCATCCCAAACTTTGGGGTGGCTGTGTCTTTTTGATTTTAATTTCCCTAAGCTATAGGACCATAAGTGGAAGTGCCCTAGGCTCTGTTGCTTTGTTTTTTAGATGTTTCAGGAAACACCATACACTTCTCCCGAGTGGCTGTTGGCAATTTACATCCCGCCCATCAGCATAACAAGGCTCCCAGTTCTCCATGGCCTGTCCTGCCTTTCTGGATTTTACACTTTTTTCAGATGGCCCTTTTGACGGGGGGGAAGTGAGACTTCATTGTAGTGCAGATTTCCTTTGCAAGCTTGCTTGGTTGGCCAAAAAGGGCGTATGCGTTTTTTCCTGAATATATTCAGGAAAAAACGCATACGCCCTTTTTGGCCAAGTGCATCATTGTCGACCTTCTGCCTCTTTTCCTATGCTTTAAATGCAATTCCAGTCTACCTCCTGAAATCGGTTTCCTGCAATTCTGCCCGGCTTTCAAGTCCTCTTGGCAGCCTTACTTCAGTATATTTTTGGATGATAGCTGTCATTTATAACTCTGCAGGTTTGTGAATTACAGTGCCCCTGAGCTCCTTTCTTCAACTCGCTTTCTTGTGAGCTGGCCGCAACACCGCAGGATTGCTTCAGGCCCTAATCTGGTTCCGGCATGGCATGCTGAGCCTTTGGTTAATTCCTCTTCCTGGTGGGAAATGAGAGTTAAATTTTCCCGTCCAGACACCTCCAGCTAGTCTCTCATTGGTTCTCCCTATTCCTGTTCATCTTCCGCGGAATTTGCAAACTGGGCCAAACAGGAGGTTAGAGGCACTGACTCTCCAAGTCGGGAGAGTGTTAGTAAAGCATCTGGAATGTTGCACCCGAGTACCAGGGGACGAGAACTGAGACATATTTCAACACGTCTCCCGATCACACGGTTGATCATACTCTGGGTTCCACATGCATGTTTTAGCTGAAGGAAGAATCCCTTAAACCTGGAGAGTTGAGACCCGTGGAATGGGTACCATGCAATATGACTTCAAAGGGTCTTCATTTGCTCACCAAAACTCTCCAATCCTATCACTGCTGCGTTTTTGCCCCTGTACTCACGATTGATTCACTTTCAGAGACATAGCAATCCATAGGTTTTAAGATACTTACTAGTCAGGTACATTATTAGGCGTTTAATATGGGGTTTTGAGTCCATTTCGTTGAGCAAGGAGTAGCTCTTGTCTATTACATATTTGGCTTAAGGAACTTTATCTGTGCTCATTTCAATCTCTGGTTTTATGCAGCACCCCAACTCACCTTTCCCCTTAAGCAAGCATAAGTTGGTTTTCTAAATTTGGGACCATGTTCTGTTTTGAAATTCAGTTCCTGTGTAGCCAAGTTTACATTCCGTGTATTAGTGATATCTTATGATGTTTCTTTTTCTGTGTGACTTATTTCAGTTAGAATCATCATACCTGAATCCACTCATTATGCTGCTATGGGCCTGATGACATAGATGTCATTGCTGAGTGATATTGCATTGTACGTAAGTACCACAACTTCTTTATCCATTTTTCGCTTTATGCGATATTGAACTTGTACCGTAAACGAGTTTCTTGTAAACAGAGCCATCCCAAACTTTGGGGTGGCTGTGTCTTTTTTATTTTAATTTCCCTAAGCTATAGGACCATAAGTGGAAGTGCCCTAGGCTCTGTTCCTTTGTTTTTTAGATGTTTCAGGAAACACCATACACTTCTCCCGAGTGGCTGTTGGCAATGTACATCCCGCCCATCAGCATAACAAGGCTCCCAGTTCTCCATGGCCTGTCCTGCCTTTCTGGATTTTACACTTTTTTCAGATGGCCCTTTTGACGGGGGGGAAGTGAGACTTCATTGTAGTGCAGATTTCCTTTGCAAGCTTGCTTGGTTGGCCAAAAAGGGCGTATGCGTTTTTTCCTGAATATATTCAGGAAAAAACGCATACGCCCTTTTTGGCCAAGTGCATCATTGTCGACCTTCTGCCTCTTTTCCTATGCCTTAAATGCAATTCCAGTCTACCTCCTGAAATCGGTTTCCTGCAATTCTGCCCGGCTTTCAAGTCCTCTTGGCAGCCTTACTTCAGTATATTTTTGGATGATAGCTGTCATTTATAACTCTGCAGGTTTGTGAATTACAGTGCCCCTGAGCTCCTTTCTTCAACTCGCTTTCTTGTGAGCTGGCCGCAACACCGCAGGATTGCTTCAGGCCCTAATCTGGTTCCGGCATGGCATGCTGAGCCTTTGGTTAATTCCTCTTCCTGGTGGGAAATGAGAGTTAAATTTTCCCGTCCAGACACCTCCAGCTAGTCTCTCATTGGTTCTCCCTATTCCTGTTCATCTTCCGCGGAATTTGCAAACTGGGCCAAACAGGAGGTTAAAGGCACTGACTCTCCAAGTCGGGAGAGTGTTAGTAAAGCATCTGGAATGTTGCACCCGAGTACCAGGGGACGAGAACTGAGACATATTTCAACACGTCTCCCGATCACACGGTTGATCATACTCTGGGTTCCACATGCATGTTTTAGCTGAAGGAAGAATCCCTTAAACCTGGAGAGTTGAGACCCGTGGAATGGGTACCATGCAATATGACTTCAAAGGGTCTTCATTTGCTCACCAAAACTCTCCAATCCTATCACTGCTGCGTTTTTGCCCCTGTACTCACGATTGATTCACTTTCAGAGACATAGCAATCCATAGGTTTTAAGATACTTACTAGTCAGGTACATTATTAGGCGTTTAATATGGGGTTTTGAGTCCATTTCGTTGAGCAAGGAGTAGCTCTTGTCTATTACATATTTGGCTTAAGGAACTTTATCTGTGCTCATTTCAATCTCTGGTTTTATGCAGCACCCCAACTCACCTTTCCCCTTAAGCAAGCATAAGTTGGTTTTCTAAATTTGGGACCATGTTCTGTTTTGAAATTCAGTTCCTGTGTAGCCAAGTTTACATTCCGTGTATTAGTGATATCTTATGATGTTTCTTTTTCTGTGTGACTTATTTCAGTTAGAATCATCATACCTGAATCCACTCATTATGCTGCTATGGGCCTGATGACATAGATGTCATTGCTGAGTGATATTGCATTGTACGTAAGTACCACAACTTCTTTATCCATTTTCCGCTTTATGCGATATTGAACTTGTACCGTAAACGAGTTTCTTGTAAACAGAGCCATCCCAAACTTTGGGGTGGCTGTGTCTTTTTGATTTTAATTTCCCTAAGCTATAGGACCATAAGTGGAAGTGCCCTAGGCTCTGTTGCTTTGTTTTTTAGATGTTTCAGGAAACACCATACACTTCTCCCGAGTGGCTGTTGGCAATTTACATCCCGCCCATCAGCATAACAAGGCTCCCAGTTCTCCATGGCCTGTCCTGCCTTTCTGGATTTTACACTTTTTTCAGATGGCCCTTTTGACGGGGGGGATGTGAGACTTCATTGTAGTGCAGATTTCCTTTGCAAGCTTGCTTGGTTGGCCAAAAAGGGCGTATGCGTTTTTTCCTGAATATATTCAGGAAAAAACGCATACGCCCTTTTTGGCCAAGTGCATCATTGTCGACCTTCTGCCTCTTTTCCTATGCTTTAAATGCAATTCCAGTCTACCTCCTGAAATCGGTTTCCTGCAATTCTGCCCGGCTTTCAAGTCCTCTTGGCAGCCTTACTTCAGTATATTTTTGGATGATAGCTGTCATTTATAACTCTGCAGGTTTGTGAATTACAGTGCCCCTGAGCTCCTTTCTTCAACTCGCTTTCTTGTGAGCTGGCCGCAACACCGCAGGATTGCTTCAGGCCCTAATCTGGTTCCGGCATGGCATGCTGAGCCTTTGGTTAATTCCTCTTCCTGGTGGGAAATGAGAGTTAAATTTTCCCGTCCAGACACCTCCAGCTAGTCTCTCATTGGTTCTCCCTATTCCTGTTCATCTTCCGCGGAATTTGCAAACTGGGCCAAACAGGAGGTTAGAGGCACTGACTCTCCAAGTCGGGAGAGTGTTAGTAAAGCGTCTGGAATGTTGCACCCGAGTACCAGGGGACGAGAACTGAGACATATTTCAACACGTCTCCCGATCACACGGTTGATCATACTCTGGGTTCCACATGCATGTTTTAGCTGAAGGAAGAATCCCTTAAACCTGGAGAGTTGAGACCCGTGGAATGGGTACCATGCAATATGACTTCAAAGGGTCTTCATTTGCTCACCAAAACTCTCCAATCCTATCACTGCTGCGTTTTTGCCCCTGTACTCACGATTGATTCACTTTCAGAGACATAGCAATCCATAGGTTTTAAGATACTTACTAGTCAGGTACATTATTAGGCGTTTAATATGGGGTTTTGAGTCCATTTCGTTGAGCAAGGAGTAGCTCTTGTCTATTACATATTTGGCTTAAGGAACTTTATCTGTGCTCATTTCAATCTCTGGTTTTATGCAGCACCCCAACTCACCTTTCCCCTTAAGCAAGCATAAGTTGGTTTTCTAAATTTGGGACCATGTTCTGTTTTGAAATTCAGTTCCTGTGTAGCCAAGTTTACATTCCGTGTATTAGTGATATCTTATGATGTTTCTTTTTCTGTGTGACTTATTTCAGTTAGAATCATCATACCTGAATCCACTCATCATGCTGCTATGGGCCTGATGACATAGATGTCATTGCTGAGTGATATTGCATTGTACGTAAGTACCACAACTTCTTTATCCATTTTTCGCTTTATGCGATATTGAACTTGTACCGTAAACGAGTTTCTTGTAAACAGAGCCATCCCAAACTTTGGGGTGGCTGTGTCTTTTTGATTTTAATTTCCCTAAGCTATAGGACCATAAGTGGAAGTGCCCTAGGCTCTGTTGCTTTGTTTTTTAGATGTTTCAGGAAACACCATACACTTCTCCCGAGTGGCTGTTGGCAATTTACATCCCGCCCATCAGCATAACAAGGCTCCCAGTTCTCCATGGCCTGTCCTGCCTTTCTGGATTTTACACTTTTTTCAGATGGCCCTTTTGATGGGGGGGGAAGTGATACTTCATTGTAGTGCAGATTTCCTTTGCAAGCTTGCTTAGTTGGCCAAAAAGGGCGTATGCGTTTTTTCCTGAATATATTCAGGAAAAAACGCATACGCCCTTTTTGGCCAAGTGCATCATTGTCGACCTTCTGCCTCTTTTCCTATGCTTTAAATGCAATTCCAGTCTACCTTCTGAAATCGGTTTCCTGCAATTCTGCCCGGCTTTCAAGTCCTCTTGGCAGCCTTACTTCAGTATATTTTTGGATGATAGCTGTCATTTATAACTCTGCAGGTTTGTGAATTACAGTGCCCCTGAGCTCCTTTCTTCAACTCGCTTTCTTGTGAGCTGGCCGCAACACCGCAGGATTTCTTCAGGCCTTAATCTGGTTCCGGCATGGCACGCTGAGCCTTTGGTTAATTCCTCTTCCTGGTGGGAAATGAGAGTTAAATTTTCCCGTCCAGACACCTCCAGCTAGTCTCTCATTGGTTCTCCCTATTCCTGTTCATCTTCCGCGGAATTTGCAAACTGGGCCAAACAGGAGGTTAGAGGCACTGACTCTCCAAGTCGGGAGAGTGTTAGTAAAGCATCTGGAATGTTGCACCCGAGTACCAGGGGACGAGAACTGAGACATATTTCAACACGTCTCCCGATCACACGGTTGATCATACTCTGGGTTCCACATGCATGTTTTAGCTGAAGGAAGAATCCCTTAAACCTGGAGAGTTGAGACCCGTGGAATGGGTACCATGCAATATGACTTCAAAGGGTCTTCATTTGCTCACCAAAACTCTCCAATCCTATCACTGCTGCGTTTTTGCCCCTGTACTCACGATTGATTCACTTTCAGAGACATAGCAATCCATAGGTTTTAAGATACTTACTAGTCAGGTACATTATTAGGCGTTTAATATGGGGTTTTGAGTCCATTTCGTTGAGCAAGGAGTAGCTCTTGTCTATTACATATTTGGCTTAAGGAACTTTATCTGTGCTCATTTCAATCTCTGGTTTTATGCAGCACCCCAACTCACCTTTCCCCTTAAGCAAGCATAAGTTGGTTTTCTAAATTTGGGACCATGTTCTGTTTTGAAATTCAGTTCCTGTGTAGCCAAGTTTACATTCCGTGTATTAGTGATATCTTATGATGTTTCTTTTTCTGTGTGACTTATTTCAGTTAGAATCATCATACCTGAATCCACTCATCATGCTGCTATGGGCCTGATGACATAGATGTCATTGCTGAGTGATATTGCATTGTACGTAAGTACCACAACTTCTTTATCCATTTTTCGCTTTATGCGATATTGAACTTGTACCGTAAACGAGTTTCTTGTAAACAGAGCCATCCCAAACTTTGGGGTGGCTGTGTCTTTTTGATTTTAATTTCCCTAAGCTATAGGACCATAAGTGGAAGTGCCCTAGGCTCTGTTGCTTTGTTTTTTAGATGTTTCAGGAAACACCATACACTTCTCCCGAGTGGCTGTTGGCAATTTACATCCCGCCCATCAGCATAACAAGGCTCCCAGTTCTCCATGGCCTGTCCTGCCTTTCTGGATTTTACACTTTTTTCAGATGGCCCTTTTGACGGGGGGGATGTGAGACTTCATTGTAGTGCAGATTTCCTTTGCAAGCTTGCTTGGTTGGCCAAAAAGGGCGTATGCGTTTTTTCCTGAATATATTCAGGAAAAAACGCATACGCCCTTTTTGGCCAAGTGCATCATTGTCGACCTTCTGCCTCTTTTCCTATGCTTTAAATGCAATTCCAGTCTACCTCCTGAAATCGGTTTCCTGCAATTCTGCCCGGCTTTCAAGTCCTCTTGGCAGCCTTACTTCAGTATATTTTTGGATGATAGCTGTCATTTATAACTCTGCAGGTTTGTGAATTACAGTGCCCCTGAGCTCCTTTCTTCAACTCGCTTTCTTGTGAGCTGGCCGCAACACCGCAGGATTGCTTCAGGCCCTAATCTGGTTCCGGCATGGCATGCTGAGCCTTTGGTTAATTCCTCTTCCTGGTGGGAAATGAGAGTTAAATTTTCCCGTCCAGACACCTCCAGCTAGTCTCTCATTGGTTCTCCCTATTCCTGTTCATCTTCCGCGGAATTTGCAAACTGGGCCAAACAGGAGGTTAGAGGCACTGACTCTCCAAGTCGGGAGAGTGTTAGTAAAGCGTCTGGAATGTTGCACCCGAGTACCAGGGGACGAGAACTGAGACATATTTCAACACGTCTCCCGATCACACGGTTGATCATACTCTGGGTTCCACATGCATGTTTTAGCTGAAGGAAGAATCCCTTAAACCTGGAGAGTTGAGACCCGTGGAATGGGTACCATGCAATATGACTTCAAAGGGTCTTCATTTGCTCACCAAAACTCTCCAATCCTATCACTGCTGCGTTTTTGCCCCTGTACTCACGATTGATTCACTTTCAGAGACATAGCAATCCATAGGTTTTAAGATACTTACTAGTCAGGTACATTATTAGGCGTTTAATATGGGGTTTTGAGTCCATTTCGTTGAGCAAGGAGTAGCTCTTGTCTATTACATATTTGGCTTAAGGAACTTTATCTGTGCTCATTTCAATCTCTGGTTTTATGCAGCACCCCAACTCACCTTTCCCCTTAAGCAAGCATAAGTTGGTTTTCTAAATTTGGGACCATGTTCTGTTTTGAAATTCAGTTCCTGTGTAGCCAAGTTTACATTCCGTGTATTAGTGATATCTTATGATGTTTCTTTTTCTGTGTGACTTATTTCAGTTAGAATCATCATACCTGAATCCACTCATCATGCTGCTATGGGCCTGATGACATAGATGTCATTGCTGAGTGATATTGCATTGTACGTAAGTACCACAACTTCTTTATCCATTTTTCGCTTTATGCGATATTGAACTTGTACCGTAAACGAGTTTCTTGTAAACAGAGCCATCCCAAACTTTGGGGTGGCTGTGTCTTTTTGATTTTAATTTCCCTAAGCTATAGGACCATAAGTGGAAGTGCCCTAGGCTCTGTTGCTTTGTTTTTTAGATGTTTCAGGAAACACCATACACTTCTCCCGAGTGGCTGTTGGCAATTTACATCCCGCCCATCAGCATAACAAGGCTCCCAGTTCTCCATGGCCTGTCCTGCCTTTCTGGATTTTACACTTTTTTCAGATGGCCCTTTTGATGGGGGGGGAAGTGATACTTCATTGTAGTGCAGATTTCCTTTGCAAGCTTGCTTAGTTGGCCAAAAAGGGCGTATGCGTTTTTTCCTGAATATATTCAGGAAAAAACGCATACGCCCTTTTTGGCCAAGTGCATCATTGTCGACCTTCTGCCTCTTTTCCTATGCTTTAAATGCAATTCCAGTCTACCTTCTGAAATCGGTTTCCTGCAATTCTGCCCGGCTTTCAAGTCCTCTTGGCAGCCTTACTTCAGTATATTTTTGGATGATAGCTGTCATTTATAACTCTGCAGGTTTGTGAATTACAGTGCCCCTGAGCTCCTTTCTTCAACTCGCTTTCTTGTGAGCTGGCCGCAACACCGCAGGATTGCTTCAGGCCTTAATCTGGTTCCGGCATGGCACGCTGAGCCTTTGGTTAATTCCTCTTCCTGGTGGGAAATGAGAGTTAAATTTTCCCGTCCAGACACCTCCAGCTAGTCTCTCATTGGTTCTCCCTATTCCTGTTCATCTTCCGCGGAATTTGCAAACTGGGCCAAACAGGAGGTTAGAGGCACTGACTCTCCAAGTCGGGAGAGTGTTAGTAAAGCATCTGGAATGTTGCACCCGAGTACCAGGGGACGAGAACTGAGACATATTTCAACACGTCTCCCGATCACACGGTTGATCATACTCTGGGTTCCACATGCATGTTTTAGCTGAAGGAAGAATCCCTTAAACCTGGAGAGTTGAGACCCGTGGAATGGGTACCATGCAATATGACTTCAAAGGGTCTTCATTTGCTCACCAAAACTCTCCAATCCTATCACTGCTGCGTTTTTGCCCCTGTACTCACGATTGATTCACTTTCAGAGACATAGCAATCCATAGGTTTTAAGATACTTACTAGTCAGGTACATTATTAGGCGTTTAATATGGGGTTTTGAGTCCATTTCGTTGAGCAAGGAGTAGCTCTTGTCTATTACATATTTGGCTTAAGGAACTTTATCTGTGCTCATTTCAATCTCTGGTTTTATGCAGCACCCCAACTCACCTTTCCCCTTAAGCAAGCATAAGTTGGTTTTCTAAATTTGGGACCATGTTCTGTTTTGAAATTCAGTTCCTGTGTAGCCAAGTTTACATTCCGTGTATTAGTGATATCTTATGATGTTTCTTTTTCTGTGTGACTTATTTCAGTTAGAATCATCATACCTGAATCCACTCATCATGCTGCTATGGGCCTGATGACATAGATGTCATTGCTGAGTGATATTGCATTGTACGTAAGTACCACAACTTCTTTATCCATTTTTCGCTTTATGCGATATTGAACTTGTACCGTAAACGAGTTTCTTGTAAACAGAGCCATCCCAAACTTTGGGGTGGCTGTGTCTTTTTGATTTTAATTTCCCTAAGCTATAGGACCATAAGTGGAAGTGCCCTAGGCTCTGTTGCTTTGTTTTTTAGATGTTTCAGGAAACACCATACACTTCTCCCAAGTGGCTGTTGGCAATTTACATCCCGCCCATCAGCATAACAAGGCTCCCAGTTCTCCATGGCCTGTCCTGCCTTTCTGGATTTTACACTTTTTTCAGATGGCCCTTTTGATGGGGGGGGAAGTGATACTTCATTGTAGTGCAGATTTCCTTTGCAAGCTTGCTTAGTTGTCCAAAAAGGGCGTATGCGTTTTTTCCTGAATATATTCAGGAAAAAACGCATACGCCCTTTTTGGCCAAGTGCATCATTGTCGACCTTCTGCCTCTTTTCCTATGCTTTAAATACAATTCCAGTCTACCTTCTGAAATCGGTTTCCTGCAATTCTGCCCGGCTTTCAAGTCCTCTTGGCAGCCTTACTTCAGTATATTTTTGGATGATAGCTGTCATTTATAACTCTGCAGGTTTGTGAATTACAGTGCCCCTGAGCTCCTTTCTTCAACTCGCTTTCTTGTGAGCTGGCCGCAACACCGCAGGATTGCTTCAGGCCTTAATCTGGTTCCGGCATGGCACGCTGAGCCTTTGGTTAATTCCTCTTCCTGGTGGGAAATGAGAGTTAAATTTTCCCGTCCAGACACCTCCAGCTAGTCTCTCATTGGTTCTCCCTATTCCTGTTCATCTTCCGCGGAATTTGCAAACTGGGCCAAACAGGAGGTTAAAGGCACTGACTCTCCAAGTCGGGAGAGTGTTAGTAAAGCATCTGGAATGTTGCACCCGAGTACCAGGGGACGAGAACTGAGACATATTTCAACACGTCTCCCGATCACACGGTTGATCATACTCTGGGTTCCACATGCATGTTTTAGCTGAAGGAAGAATCCCTTAAACCTGGAGAGTTGAGACCCGTGGAATGGGTACCATGCAATATGACTTCAAAGGGTCTTCATTTGCTCACCAAAACTCTCCAATCCTATCACTGCTGCGTTTTTGCCCCTGTACTCACGATTGATTCACTTTCAGAGACATAGCAATCCATAGGTTTTAAGATACTTACTAGTCAGGTACATTATTAGGCGTTTAATATGGGGTTTTGAGTCCATTTCGTTGAGCAAGGAGTAGCTCTTGTCTATTACATATTTGGCTTAAGGAACTTTATCTGTGCTCATTTCAATCTCTGGTTTTATGCAGCACCCCAACTCACCTTTCCCCTTAAGCAAGCATAAGTTGGTTTTCTAAATTTGGGACCATGTTCTGTTTTGAAATTCAGTTCCTGTGTAGCCAAGTTTACATTCCGTGTATTAGTGATATCTTATGATGTTTCTTTTTCTGTGTGACTTATTTCAGTTAGAATCATCATACCTGAATCCACTCATTATGCTGCTATGGGCCTGATGACATAGATGTCATTGCTGAGTGATAGTGCATTGTACGTAAGTACCACAACTTCTTTATCCATTTTTCGCTTTATGCGATATTGAACTTGTACCGTAAACGAGTTTCTTGTAAACAGAGCCATCCCAAACTTTGGGGTGGCTGTGTCTTTTTGATTTTAATTTCCCTAAGCTATAGGACCATAAGTGGAAGTGCCCTAGGCTCTGTTGCTTTGTTTTTTAGATGTTTCAGGAAACACCATACACTTCTCCCGAGTGGCTGTTGGCAAGTTACATCCCGCCCATCAGCATAACAAGGCTCCCAGTTCTCCATGGCCTGTCCTGCCTTTCTGGATTTTACACTTTTTTCAGATGGCCCTTTTGATGGGGGGGGAAGTGAGACTTCATTGTAGTGCAGATTTCCTTTGCAAGCTTGCTTGGTTGGCCAAAAAGGGCGTATGCGTTTTTTCCTGAATATATTCAGGAAAAAACGCATACGCCCTTTTTGGCCAAGTGCATCATTGTCGACCTTCTGCCTCTTTTCCTATGCTTTAAATGCAATTCCAGTCTACCTCCTGAAATCGGTTTCCTGCAATTCTGCCCGGCTTTCAAGTCCTCTTGGCAGCCTTACTTCAGTATATTTTTGGATGATAGCTGTCATTTATAACTCTGCAGGTTTGTGAATTACAGTGCCCCTGAGCTCCTTTCTTCAACTCGCTTTCTTGTGAGCTGGCCGCAACACTGCAGGATTGCTTCAGGCCCTAATCTGGTTCCGGCATGGCACGCTGAGCCTTTGGTTAATTCCTCTTCCTGGTGGTAAATGAGAGTTAAATTTTCCCGTCCAGACACCTCCAGCTAGTCTCTCATTGGTTCTCCCTATTCCTGTTCATCTTCCGCGGAATTTGCAAACTGGGCCAAACAGGAGGTTAAAGGCACTGACTCTCCAAGTCGGGAGAGTGTTAGTAAAGCATCTGGAATGTTGCACCCGAGTACCAGGGGACGAGAACTGAGACATATTTCAACACGTCTCCTGATCACACGGTTGATCATACTCTGGGTTCCACATGCATGTTTTAGCTGAAGGAAGAATCCCTTAAACCTGGAGAGTTGAGACCCGTGGAATGGGTACCATGCAATATGACTTCAAAGGGTCTTCATTTGCTCACCAAAACTCTCCAATCCTATCACTGCTGCGTTTTTGCCCCTGTACTCACGATTGATTCACTTTCAGAGACATAGCAATCCATAGGTTTTAAGATACTTACTAGTCAGGTACATTATTAGGCGTTTAATATGGGGTTTTGAGTCCATTTCGTTGAGCAAGGAGTAGCTCTTGTCTATTACATATTTGGCTTAAGGAACTTTATCTGTGCTCATTTCAATCTCTGGTTTTATGCAGCACCCCAACTCACCTTTCCCCTTAAGCAAGCATAAGTTGGTTTTCTAAATTTGGGACCATGTTCTGTTTTGAAATTCAGTTCCTGTGTAGCCAAGTTTACATTCCGTGTATTAGTGATATCTTATGATGTTTCTTTTTCTGTGTGACTTATTTCAGTTAGAATCATCACACCTGAATCCACTCATTATGCTGCTATGGGCCTGATGACATAGATGTCATTGCTGAGTGATATTGCATTGTACATAAGTGCCACAACTTCTTTATCCATTTTTCGCTTTATGCGATATTGAACTTGTACCGTAAACGAGTTTCTTGTAAACAGAGCCATCCCAAACTTTGGGGTGGCTGTGTCTTTTTGATTTTAATTTCCCTAAGCTATAGGACCATAAGTGGAAGTGCCCTAGGCTCTGTTGCTTTGTTTTTTAGATGTTTCAGGAAACACCATACACTTCTCCCGAGTGGCTGTTGGCAAGTTACATCCCGCCCATCAGCATAACAAGGCTCCCAGTTCTCCATGGCCTGTCCTGCCTTTCTGGATTTTACACTTTTTTCAGATGGCCCTTTTGATGGGGGGGGAAGTGAGACTTCATTGTAGTGCAGATTTCCTTTGCAAGCTTGCTTGGTTGGCCAAAAAGGGCGTATGCGTTTTTTCCTGAATATATTCAGGAAAAAACGCATACGCCCTTTTTGGCCAAGTGCATCATTGTCGACCTTCTGCCTCTTTTCCTATGCTTTAAATGCAATTCCAGTCTACCTCCTGAAATCGGTTTCCTGCAATTCTGCCCGGCTTTCAAGTCCTCTTGGCAGCCTTACTTCAGTATATTTTTGGATGATAGCTGTCATTTATAACTCTGCAGGTTTGTGAATTACAGTGCCCCTGAGCTCCTTTCTTCAACTCGCTTTCTTGTGAGCTGGCCGCAACACCGCAGGATTGCTTCAGGCCCTAATCTGGTTCCGGCATGGCACGCTGAGCCTTTGGTTAATTCCTCTTCCTGGTGGGAAATGAGAGTTAAATTTTCCCGTCCAGACACCTCCAGCTAGTCTCTCATTGGTTCTCCCTATTCCTGTTCATCTTCCGCGGAATTTGCAAACTGGGCCAAACAGGAGGTTAAAGGCACTGACTCTCCAAGTCGGGAGAGTGTTAGTAAAGCATCTGGAATGTTGCACCCGAGTACCAGGGGACGAGAACTGAGACATATTTCAACACGTCTCCCGATCACACGGTTGATCATACTCTGGGTTCCACATGCATGTTTTAGCTGAAGGAAGAATCCCTTAAACCTGGAGAGTTGAGACCCGTGGAATGGGTACCATGCAATATGACTTCAAAGGGTCTTCATTTGCTCACCAAAACTCTCCAATCCTATCACTGCTGCGTTTTTGCCCCTGTACTCACGATTGATTCACTTTCAGAGACATAGCAATCCATAGGTTTTAAGATACTTACTAGTCAGGTACATTATTAGGCGTTTAATATGGGGTTTTGAGTCCATTTCGTTGAGCAAGGAGTAGCTCTTGTCTATTACATATTTGGCTTAAGGAACTTTATCTGTGCTCATTTCAATCTCTGGTTTTATGCAGCACCCCAACTCACCTTTCCCCTTAAGCAAGCATAAGTTGGTTTTCTAAATTTGGGACCATGTTCTGTTTTGAAATTCAGTTCCTGTGTAGCCAAGTTTACAATCCGTGTATTAGTGATATCTTATGATGTTTCTTTTTCTGTGTGACTTATTTCAGTTAGAATCATCATACCTGAATCCACTCATTATGCTGCTATGGGCCTGATGACATAGATGTCATTGCTGAGTGATATTGCATTGTACGTAAGTACCACAACTTCTTTATCCATTTTTCGCTTTATGCGATATTGAACTTGTACCGTAAACGAGTTTCTTGTAAACAGAGCCATCCCAAACTTTGGGGTGGCTGTGTCTTTTTGATTTTAATTTCCCTAAGCTATAGGACCATAAGTGGAAGTGCCCTAGGCTCTGTTGCTTTGTTTTTTAGATGTTTCAGGAAACACCATACACTTCTCCCGAGTGGCTGTTGGCAAGTTACATCCCGCCCATCAGCATAACAAGGCTCCCAGGTCTCCATGGCCTGTCCTGCCTTTCTGGATTTTACACTTTTTTCAGATGGCCCTTTTGACGGGGGGGGGGGGGGGAAGTGAGACTTCATTGTAGTGCAGATTTCCTTTGCAAGCTTGCTTGGTTGGCCAAAAAGGGCGTATGCGTTTTTTCCTGAATATATTCAGGAAAAAACGCATACGCCCTTTTTGGCCAAGTGCATCATTGTCGACCTTCTGCCTCTTTTCCTATGCTTTAAATGCAATTCCAGTCTACCTCCTGAAATCGGTTTCCTGCAATTCTGCCCGGCTTTCAAGTCCTCTTGGCAGCCTTACTTCAGTATATTTTTGGATGATAGCTGTCATTTATAACTCTGCAGGTTTGTGAATTACAGTGCCCCTGAGCTCCTTTCTTCAACTCGCTTTCTTGTGAGCTGGCCGCAACACCGCAGGATTGCTTCAGGCCCTAATCTGGTTCCGGCATGGCACGCTGAGCCTTTGGTTAATTCCTCTTCCTGGTGGGAAATGAGAGTTAAATTTTCCCGTCCAGACACCTCCAGCTAGTCTCTCATTGGTTCTCCCTATTCCTGTTCATCTTCCGCGGAATTTGCAAACTGGGCCAAACAGGAGGTTAAAGGCACTGACTCTCCAAGTCGGGAGAGTGTTAGTAAAGCATCTGGAATGTTGCACCCGAGTACCAGGGGACGAGAACTGAGACATATTTCAACACGTCTCCCGATCACACGGTTGATCATACTCTGGGTTCCACATGCATGTTTTAGCTGAAGGAAGAATCCCTTAAACCTGGAGAGTTGAGACCCGTGGAATGGGTACCATGCAATATGACTTCAAAGGGTCTTCATTTGCTCACCAAAACTCTCCAATCCTATCACTGCTGCGTTTTTGCCCCTGTACTCACGATTGATTCACTTTCAGAGACATAGCAATCCATAGGTTTTAAGATACTTACTAGTCAGGTACATTATTAGGCGTTTAATATGGGGTTTTGAGTCCATTTCGTTGAGCAAGGAGTAGCTCTTGTCTATTACATATTTGGCTTAAGGAACTTTATCTGTGCTCATTTCAATCTCTGGTTTTATGCAGCACCCCAACTCACCTTTCCCCTTAAGCAAACATAAGTTGGTTTTCTAAATTTGGGACCATGTTCTGTTTTGAAATCCAGTTCCTGTGTAGCCAAGTTTACATTCCGTGTATTAGTGATATCTTATGATGTTTCTTTTTCTGTGTGACTTATTTCAGTTAGAATCATCATACCTGAATCCACTCATTATGCTGCTATGGGCCTGATGACATAGATGTCATTGCTGAGTGATATTGCATTGTACGTAAGTACCACAACTTCTTTATCCATTTTTCGCTTTATGCGATATTGAACTTGTACCGTAAACGAGTTTCTTGTAAACAGAGCCATCCCAAACTTTGGGGTGGCTGTGTCTTTTTGATTTTAATTTCCCTAAGCTATAGGACCATAAGTGGAAGTGCCCTAGGCTCTGTTGCTTTGTTTTTTAGATGTTTCAGGAAACACCATACACTTCTCCCGAGTGGCTGTTGGCAAGTTACATCCCGCCCATCAGCATAACAAGGCTCCCAGTTCTCCATGGCCTGTCCTGCCTTCTGGATTTTACAGTTTTTTCAGATGGCCCTTTTGACGGGGTGGGGGGGAAGTGAGACTTCATTGTAGTGCAGATTTCCTTTGCAAGCTTGCTTGGTTGGCCAAAAAGGGCGTATGCGTTTTTTCCTGAATATATTCAGGAAAAAACGCATACGCCCTTTTTGGCCAAGTGCATCATTGTCGACCTTCTGCCTCTTTTCCTATGCTTTAAATGCAATTCCAGTCTACCTCCTGAAATCGGTTTCCTGCAATTCTGCCCGGCTTTCAAGTCCTCTTGGCAGCCTTACTTCAGTATATTTTTGGATGATAGCTGTCATTTATAACTCTGCAGGTTTGTGAATTACAGTGCCCCTGAGCTCCTTTCTTCAACTCGCTTTCTTGTGAGCTGGCCGCAACACCGCAGGATTGCTTCAGGCCCTAATCTGGTTCCGGCATGGCACGCTGAGCCTTTGGTTAATTCCTCTTCCTGGTGGGAAATGAGAGTTAAATTTTCCCGTCCAGACACCTCCAGCTAGTCTCTCATTGGTTCTCCCTATTCCTGTTCATCTTCCGCGGAATTTGCAAACTGGGCCAAACAGGAGGTTAAAGGCACTGACTCTCCAAGTCGGGAGAGTGTTAGTAAAGCATCTGGAATGTTGCACCCGAGTACCAGGGGACGAGAACTGAGACATATTTCAACACGTCTCCCGATCACACGGTTGATCATACTCTGGGTTCCACATGCATGTTTTAGCTGAAGGAAGAATCCCTTAAACCTGGAGAGTTGAGACCCGTGGAATGGGTACCATGCAATATGACTTCAAAGGGTCTTCATTTGCTCACCAAAACTCTCCAATCCTATCACTGCTGCGTTTTTGCCCCTGTACTCACGATTGATTCACTTTCAGAGACATAGCAATCCATAGGTTTTAAGATACTTACTAGTCAGGTACATTATTAGGCGTTTAATATGGGGTTTTGAGTCCATTTCGTTGAGCAAGGAGTAGCTCTTGTCTATTACATATTTGGCTTAAGGAACTTTATCTGTGCTCATTTCAATCTCTGGTTTTATGCAGCACCCCAACTCACCTTTCCCCTTAAGCAAGCATAAGTTGGTTTTCTAAATTTGGGACCATGTTCTGTTTTGAAATTCAGTTCCTGTGTAGCCAAGTTTACAATCCGTGTATTAGTGATATCTTATGATGTTTCTTTTTCTGTGTGACTTATTTCAGTTAGAATCATCATACCTGAATCCACTCATTATGCTGCTATGGGCCTGATGACATAGATGTCATTGCTGAGTGATATTGCATTGTACGTAAGTACCACAACTTCTTTATCCATTTTTCGCTTTATGCGATATTGAACTTGTACCGTAAACGAGTTTCTTGTAAACAGAGCCATCCCAAACTTTGGGGTGGCTGTGTCTTTTTGATTTTAATTTCCCTAAGCTATAGGACCATAAGTGGAAGTGCCCTAGGCTCTGTTGCTTTGTTTTTTAGATGTTTCAGGAAACACCATACACTTCTCCCGAGTGGCTGTTGGCAAGTTACATCCCGCCCATCAGCATAACAAGGCTCCCAGGTCTCCATGGCCTGTCCTGCCTTTCTGGATTTTACACTTTTTTCAGATGGCCCTTTTGACGGGGGGGGGGGGGGGAAGTGAGACTTCATTGTAGTGCAGATTTCCTTTGCAAGCTTGCTTGGTTGGCCAAAAAGGGCGTATGCGTTTTTTCCTGAATATATTCAGGAAAAAACGCATACGCCCTTTTTGGCCAAGTGCATCATTGTCGACCTTCTGCCTCTTTTCCTATGCTTTAAATGCAATTCCAGTCTACCTCCTGAAATCGGTTTCCTGCAATTCTGCCCGGCTTTCAAGTCCTCTTGGCAGCCTTACTTCAGTATATTTTTGGATGATAGCTGTCATTTATAACTCTGCAGGTTTGTGAATTACAGTGCCCCTGAGCTCCTTTCTTCAACTCGCTTTCTTGTGAGCTGGCCGCAACACCGCAGGATTGCTTCAGGCCCTAATCTGGTTCCGGCATGGCACGCTGAGCCTTTGGTTAATTCCTCTTCCTGGTGGGAAATGAGAGTTAAATTTTCCCGTCCAGACACCTCCAGCTAGTCTCTCATTGGTTCTCCCTATTCCTGTTCATCTTCCGCGGAATTTGCAAACTGGGCCAAACAGGAGGTTAAAGGCACTGACTCTCCAAGTCGGGAGAGTGTTAGTAAAGCATCTGGAATGTTGCACCCGAGTACCAGGGGACGAGAACTGAGACATATTTCAACACGTCTCCCGATCACACGGTTGATCATACTCTGGGTTCCACATGCATGTTTTAGCTGAAGGAAGAATCCCTTAAACCTGGAGAGTTGAGACCCGTGGAATGGGTACCATGCAATATGACTTCAAAGGGTCTTCATTTGCTCACCAAAACTCTCCAATCCTATCACTGCTGCGTTTTTGCCCCTGTACTCACGATTGATTCACTTTCAGAGACATAGCAATCCATAGGTTTTAAGATACTTACTAGTCAGGTACATTATTAGGCGTTTAATATGGGGTTTTGAGTCCATTTCGTTGAGCAAGGAGTAGCTCTTGTCTATTACATATTTGGCTTAAGGAACTTTATCTGTGCTCATTTCAATCTCTGGTTTTATGCAGCACCCCAACTCACCTTTCCCCTTAAGCAAACATAAGTTGGTTTTCTAAATTTGGGACCATGTTCTGTTTTGAAATCCAGTTCCTGTGTAGCCAAGTTTACATTCCGTGTATTAGTGATATCTTATGATGTTTCTTTTTCTGTGTGACTTATTTCAGTTAGAATCATCATACCTGAATCCACTCATTATGCTGCTATGGGCCTGATGACATAGATGTCATTGCTGAGTGATATTGCATTGTACGTAAGTACCACAACTTCTTTATCCATTTTTCGCTTTATGCGATATTGAACTTGTACCGTAAACGAGTTTCTTGTAAACAGAGCCATCCCAAACTTTGGGGTGGCTGTGTCTTTTTGATTTTAATTTCCCTAAGCTATAGGACCATAAGTGGAAGTGCCCTAGGCTCTGTTGCTTTGTTTTTTAGATGTTTCAGGAAACACCATACACTTCTCCCGAGTGGCTGTTGGCAAGTTACATCCCGCCCATCAGCATAACAAGGCTCCCAGTTCTCCATGGCCTGTCCTGCCTTCTGGATTTTACAGTTTTTTCAGATGGCCCTTTTGACGGGGTGGGGGGGAAGTGAGACTTCATTGTAGTGCAGATTTCCTTTGCAAGCTTGCTTGGTTGGCCAAAAAGGGCGTATGCGTTTTTTCCTGAATATATTCAGGAAAAAACGCATACGCCCTTTTTGGCCAAGTGCATCATTGTCGACCTTCTGCCTCTTTTCCTATGCTTTAAATGCAATTCCAGTCTACCTCCTGAAATCGGTTTCCTGCAATTCTGCCCGGCTTTCAAGTCCTCTTGGCAGCCTTACTTCAGTATATTTTTGGATGATAGCTGTCATTTATAACTCTGCAGGTTTGTGAATTACAGTGCCCCTGAGCTCCTTTCTTCAACTCGCTTTCTTGTGAGCTGGCCGCAACACCGCAGGATTGCTTCAGGCCCTAATCTGGTTCCGGCATGGCACGCTGAGCCTTTGGTTAATTCCTCTTCCTGGTGGGAAATGAGAGTTAAATTTTCCCGTCCAGACACCTCCAGCTAGTCTCTCATTGGTTCTCCCTATTCCTGTTCATCTTCCGCGGAATTTGCAAACTGGGCCAAACAGGAGGTTAAAGGCACTGACTCTCCAAGTCGGGAGAGTGTTAGTAAAGCATCTGGAATGTTGCACCCGAGTACCAGGGGACGAGAACTGAGACATATTTCAACACGTCTCCCGATCACACGGTTGATCATACTCTGGGTTCCACATGCATGTTTTAGCTGAAGGAAGAATCCCTTAAACCTGGAGAGTTGAGACCCGTGGAATGGGTACCATGCAATATGACTTCAAAGGGTCTTCATTTGCTCACCAAA
This sequence comes from Orcinus orca, assembly GCF_937001465.1. NCBI lineage: Eukaryota > Metazoa > Chordata > Mammalia > Artiodactyla > Delphinidae > Orcinus > Orcinus orca. The sequence continues at coordinate 28,864 of NW_026044029.1, forward strand.
ACTCTCCAATCCTATCACTGCTGCGTTTTTGCCCCTGTACTCACGATTGATTCACTTTCAGAGACATAGCAATCCATAGGTTTTAAGATACTTACTAGTCAGGTACATTATTAGGCGTTTAATATGGGGTTTTGAGTCCATTTCGTTGAGCAAGGAGTAGCTCTTGTCTATTACATATTTGGCTTAAGGAACTTTATCTGTGCTCATTTCAATCTCTGGTTTTATGCAGCACCCCAACTCACCTTTCCCCTTAAGCAAGCATAAGTTGATTTTCTAAATTTGGGACCATGTTCTGTTTTGAAATTCAGTTCCTGTGTAGCCAAGTTTACATTCCGTGTATTAGTGATATCTTATGATGTTTCTTTTTCTGTGTGACTTATTTCAGTTAGAATCATCATACCTGAATCCACTCATTATGCTGCTATGGGCCTGATGACATAGATGTCATTGCTGAGTGATATTGCATTGTACGTAAGTACCACAACTTCTTTATCCATTTTTCGCTTTATGCGATATTGAACTTGTACCGTAAACGAGTTTCTTGTAAACAGAGCCATCCCAAACTTTGGGGTGGCTGTGTCTTTTTGATTTTAATTTCCCTAAGCTATAGGACCATAAGTGGAAGTGCCCTAGGCTCTGTTGCTTTGTTTTTTAGATGTTTCAGGAAACACCATACACTTCTCCCGAGTGGCTGTTGGCAAGTTACATCCCGCCCATCAGCATAACAAGGCTCCCAGTTCTCCATGGCCTGTCCTGCCTTTCTGGATTTTACACTTTTTTCAGATGGCCCTTTTGACGGGGGGGAAGTGAGACTTCATTGTAGTGCAGATTTCCTTTGCAAGCTTGCTTGGTTGGCCAAAAAGGGCGCATGCGTTTTTTCCTGAATATATTCAGGAAAAAACGCATACGCCCTTTTTGGCCAAGTCATCATTGTCGACCTTCTGCCTCTTTTCCTATGCTTTAAATGCAATTCCAGTCTACCTCCTGAAATCGGTTTCCTGCAATTAAGCCCGGCTTTCAAGTCCTCTTGGCAGCCTTACTTCAGTATATTTTTGGATGATAGCTGTCATTTATAACTCTGAAGGTTTGTGAATTACAGTGCCCCTGAGCTCCTTTCTTCAACTCGCTTTCTTGTGAGCTGGCCGCAACACCGCAGGATTGCTTCAGGCCCTAATCTGGTTCCGGCATGGCACGCTGAGCCTTTGGTTAATTCCTCTTCCTGGTGGGAAATGAGAGTTAAATTTTCCCGTCCAGACACCTCCAGCTAGTCTCTCATTGGTTCTCCCTATTCCTGTTCATCTTCCGCAGAATTTGCAAACTGGGCCAAACAGGAGGTTAAAGGCACTGACTCTCCAAGTCGGGAGAGTGTTAGTAAAGCATCTGGAATGTTGCACCCGAGTACCAGGGGACGAGAACTGAGACATATTTCAACACGTCTCCCGATCACACGGTTGATCATACTCTGGGTTCCACATGCATGTTTTAGCTGAAGGAAGAATCCCTTAAACCTGGAGAGTTGAGACCCGTGGAATGGGTACCATGCAATATGACTTCAAAGGGTCTTCATTTGCTCACCAAAACTCTCCAATCCTATCACTGCTGCGTTTTTGCCCCTGTACTCACGATTGATTCACTTTCAGAGACATAGCAATCCATAGGTTTTAAGATACTTACTAGTCAGGTACATTATTAGGCGTTTAATATGGGGTTTTGAGTCCATTTCGTTGAGCAAGGAGTAGCTCTTGTCTATTACATATTTGGCTTAAGGAACTTTATCTGTGCTCATTTCAATCTCTGGTTTTATGCAGCACCCCAACTCACCTTTCCCCTTAAGCAAGCATAAGTTGGTTTTCTAAATTTGGGACCATGTTCTGTTTTGAAATTCAGTTCCTGTGTAGCCAAGTTTACATTCCGTGTATTAGTGATATCTTATGATGTTTCTTTTTCTGTGTGACTTATTTCAGTTAGAATCATCATACCTGAATCCACTCATTATGCTGCTATGGGCCTGATGACATAGATGTCATTGCTGAGTGATATTGCATTGTACGTAAGTACCAGAACTTCTTTATCCATTTTTCGCTTTATGCGATATTGAACTTGTACCGTAAACGAGTTTCTTGTAAACAGAGCCATCCCAAACTTTGGGGTGGCTGTGTCTTTTTGATTTTAATTTCCCTAAGCTACAGGACCATAAGTGGAAGTGCCCTAGGCTCTGTTGCTTTGTTTTTTAGATGTTTCAGGAAACACCATACACTTCTCCCGAGTGGCTGTTGGCAAGTTACATCCCGCCCATCAGCATAACAAGGCTCCCAGTTCTCCATGGCCTGTCCTGCCTTCTGGATTTTACACTTTTTTCAGATGGCCCTTTTGACGGGGGGGGGAAGTGAGACTTCATTGTAGTGCAGATTTCCTTTGCAAGCTTGTTTGGTTGGCCAAAAAGGGCGTATGCGTTTTTTCCTGAATATATTCAGGAAAAAACGCATACGCCCTTTTTGGCCAAGTGCATCATTGTCGACCTTCTGCCTCTTTTCCTATGCTTTAAATGCAATTCCAGTCTACCTCCTGAAATCGGTTTCCTGCAATTCTGCCCGGCTTTCAAGTCCTCTTGGCAGCCTTACTTCAGTATATTTTTGGATGATAGCTGTCATTTATAACTCTGCAGGTTTGTGAATTACAGTGCCCCTGAGCTCCTTTCTTCAACTCGCTTTCTTGTGAGCTGGCCGCAACACCGCAGGATTGCTTCAGGCCCTAATCTAGTTCCGGCATGGCACGCTGAGCCTTTGGTTAATTCCTCTTCCTGGTGGGAAATGAGAGTTAAATTTTCCCGTCCAGACACCTCCAGCTAGTCTCTCATTGGTTCTCCCTATTCCTGTTCATCTTCCGTGGAATTTGTAAACTGGGCCAAAGAGGAGGTTAAAGGCACTGACTCTCCAAGTCGGGAGAGTGTTAGTAAAGCATCTGGAATGTTGCACCCGAGTACCAGGGGACGAGAACTGAGACATATTTCAACACGTCTCCCGATAACACGGTTGATCATACTCTGGGTTCCACATGCATGTTTTAGCTGAAGGAAGAATCCCTTAAACCTGGAGAGTTGAGACCCGTGGAATGGGTACCATGCAATATGACTTCAAAGGGTCTTCATTTGCTCACCAAAACTCTCCAATCCTATCACTGCTGCGTTTTTGCCACTGTACTCACGATTGATTCACTTTCAGAGACATAGTAATCCATAGGTTTTAAGATACTTACTAGTCAGGTACATTATTAGGCGTTTAATATGGGGTTTTGAGTCCATTTCGTTGAGCAAGGTGTAGCTCTTGTCTGTTACATATTTGGCTTAAGGAACTTTATCTGTGCTCATTTCAATCTCTGGTTTTATGCAGCACCCCAACTCACCTTTCCCCTTAAGCAAACATAAGTTGGTTTTCTAAATTTGGGACCATGTTCTGTTTTGAAATCCAGTTCCTGTGTAGCCAAGTTTACATTCCGTGTATTAGTGATATCTTATGATGTTTCTTTTTCTGTGTGACTTATTTCAGTTAGAATCATCATACCTGAATCCACTCATTATGCTGCTATGGGCCTGATGACATAGATGTCATTGCTGAGTGATATTGCATTGTACGTAAGTACCACAACTTCTTTATCCATTTTTCGCTTTATGCGATATTGAACTTGTACCGTAAACGAGTTTCTTGTAAACAGAGCCATCCCAAACTTTGGGGTGGCTGTGTCTTTTTGATTTTAATTTCCCTAAGCTATAGGACCATAAGTGGAAGTGCCCTAGGCTCTGTTGCTTTGTTTTTTAGATGTTTCAGGAAACACCATACACTTCTCCCGAGTGGCTGTTGGCAAGTTACATCCCGCCCATCAGCATAACAAGGCTCCCAGTTCTCCATGGCCTGTCCTGCCTTCTGGATTTTACACTTTTTTCAGATGGTCCTTTTGACGGGGTGGGGGGGAAGTGAGACTTCATTGTAGTGCAGATTTCCTTTGCAAGCTTGCTTGCTTGGCCAAAAAGGGCGTATGCGTTTTTTCCTGAATATATTCAGGAAAAAACGCATACGCCCTTTTTGGCCAAGTGCATCATTGTCGACCTTCTGCCTCTTTTCCTATGCTTTAAATGCAATTCCAGTCTACCTCCTGAAATCGGTTTCCTGCAATTCTGCCCGGCTTTCAAGTCCTCTTGGCAGCCTTACTTCAGTATATTTTTGGATGATAGCTGTCATTTATAACTCTGCAGGTTTGTGAATTACAGTGCCCCTGAGCTCCTTTCTTCAACTCGCTTTCTTGTGAGCTGGCCGCAACACCGCAGGATTGCTTCAGGTCCTAATCTGGTTCCGGCATGGCACGCTGAGCCTTTGGTTAATTCCTCTTCCTGGTGGGAAATGAGAGTTAAATTTTCCCGTCCAGACACCTCCAGCTAGTCTCTCATTGGTTCTCCCTATTCCTGTTCATCTTCCGCGGAATTTGCAAACTGGGCCAAACAGGAGGTTAAAGGCACTGACTCTCCAAGTCGGGAGAGTGTTAGTAAAGCATCTGGAATGTTGCACCCGAGTACCAGGGGACGAGAACTGAGACATATTTCAACACGTCTCCCGATCACACGGTTGATCATACTCTGGGTTCCACATGCATGTTTTAGCTGAAGGAAGAATCCCTTAAACCTGGAGAGTTGAGACCCGTGGAATGGGTACCATGCAATATGACTTCAAAGGGTCTTCATTTGCTCACCAAAACTCTCCAATCCTATCACTGCTGCGTTTTTGCCCCTGTACTCACGATTGATTCACTTTCAGAGACATAGCAATCCATAGGTTTTAAGATACTTACTAGTCAGGTACATTATTAGGCGTTTAATATGGGGTTTTGAGTCCATTTCGTTGAGCAAGGAGTAGCTCTTGTCTATTACATATTTGGCTTAAGGAACTTTATCTGTGCTCATTTCAATCTCTGGTTTTATGCAGCACCCCAACTCACCTTTCCCCTTAAGCAAGCATAAGTTGATTTTCTAAATTTGGGACCATGTTCTGTTTTGAAATTCAGTTCCTGTGTAGCCAAGTTTACATTCCGTGTATTAGTGATATCTTATGATGTTTCTTTTTCTGTGTGACTTATTTCAGTTAGAATCATCATACCTGAATCCACTCATTATGCTGCTATGGGCCTGATGACATAGATGTCATTGCTGAGTGATATTGCATTGTACGTAAGTACCACAACTTCTTTATCCATTTTTCGCTTTATGCGATATTGAACTTGTACCGTAAACGAGTTTCTTGTAAACAGAGCCATCCCAAACTTTGGGGTGGCTGTGTCTTTTTGATTTTAATTTCCCTAAGCTATAGGACCATAAGTGGAAGTGCCCTAGGCTCTGTTGCTTTGTTTTTTAGATGTTTCAGGAAACACCATACACTTCTCCGGAGTGGCTGTTGGCAATTTACATCCCGCCCATCAGCATAACAAGGCTCCCAGTTCTCCATGGCCTGTCCTGCCTTTCTGGATTTTACACTTTTTTCAGATGGCCCTTTTGACGGGGGGGAAGTGAGACTTCATTGTAGTGCAGATTTCCTTTGCAAGCTTGCTTGGTTGGCCAAAAAGGGCGCATGCGTTTTTTCCTGAATATATTCAGGAAAAAACGCATACGCCCTTTTTGGCCAAGTGCATCATTGTCGACCTTCTGCCTCTTTTCCTATGCTTTAAATGCAATTCCAGTCTACCTCCTGAAATCGGTTTCCTGCAATTAAGCCCGGCTTTCAAGTCCTCTTGGCAGCCTTACTTCAGTATATTTTTGGATGATAGCTGTCATTTATAACTCTGAAGGTTTGTGAATTACAGTGCCCCTGAGCTCCTTTCTTCAACTCGCTTTCTTGTGAGCTGGCCGCAACACCGCAGGATTGCTTCAGGCCCTAATCTGGTTCCGGCATGGCACGCTGAGCCTTTGGTTAATTCCTCTTCCTGGTGGGAAATGAGAGTTAAATTTTCCCGTCCAGACACCTCCAGCTAGTCTCTCATTGGTTCTCCCTATTCCTGTTCATCTTCCGCAGAATTTGCAAACTGGGCCAAACAGGAGGTTAAAGGCACTGACTCTCCAAGTTGGGAGAGTGTTAGTAAAGCATCTGGAATGTTGCACCCGAGTACCAGGGGACGAGAACTGAGACATATTTCAACACGTCTCCCGATCACACGGTTGATCATACTCTGGGTTCCACATGCATGTTTTAGCTGAAGGAAGAATCCCTTAAACCTGGAGAGTTGAGACCCGTGGAATGGGTACCATGCAATATGACTTCAAAGGGTCTTCATTTGCTCACCAAAACTCTCCAATCCTATCACTGCTGCGTTTTTGCCCCTGTACTCACGATTGATTCACTTTCAGAGACATAGCAATCCATAGGTTTTAAGATACTTACTAGTCAGGTACATTATTAGGCGTTTAATATGGGGTTTTGAGTCCATTTCGTTGAGCAAGGAGTAGCTCTTGTCTATTACATATTTGGCTTAAGGAACTTTATCTGTGCTCATTTCAATCTCTGGTTTTATGCAGCACCCCAACTCACCTTTCCCCTTAAGCAAGCATAAGTTGATTTTCTAAATTTGGGACCATGTTCTGTTTTGAAATTCAGTTCCTGTGTAGCCAAGTTTACATTCCGTGTATTAGTGATATCTTATGATGTTTCTTTTTCTGTGTGACTTATTTCAGTTAGAATCATCATACCTGAATCCACTCATTATGCTGCTATGGGCCTGATGACATAGATGTCATTGCTGAGTGATATTGCATTGTACGTAAGTACCACAACTTCTTTATCCATTTTTCGCTTTATGCGATATTGAACTTGTACCGTAAACGAGTTTCTTGTAAACAGAGCCATCCCAAACTTTGGGGTGGCTGTGTCTTTTTGATTTTAATTTCCCTAAGCTATAGGACCATAAGTGGAAGTGCCCTAGGCTCTGTTGCTTTGTTTTTTAGATGTTTCAGGAAACACCATACACTTCTCCGGAGTGGCTGTTGGCAATTTACATCCCGCCCATCAGCATAACAAGGCTCCCAGTTCTCCATGGCCTGTCCTGCCTTTCTGGATTTTACACTTTTTTCAGATGGCCCTTTTGACGGGGGGGAAGTGAGACTTCATTGTAGTGCAGATTTCCTTTGCAAGCTTGCTTGGTTGGCCAAAAAGGGCGCATGCGTTTTTTCCTGAATATATTCAGGAAAAAACGCATACGCCCTTTTTGGCCAAGTGCATCATTGTCGACCTTCTGCCTCTTTTCCTATGCTTTAAATGCAATTCCAGTCTACCTCCTGAAATCGGTTTCCTGCAATTCTGCCCGGCTTTCAAGTCCTCTTGGCAGCCTTACTTCAGTATATTTTTGGATGATAGCTGTCATTTATAACTCTGCAGGTTTGTGAATTACAGTGCCCCTGAGCTCCTTTCTTCAACTCGCTTTCTTGTGAGCTGGCCGCAACACCGCAGGATTGCTTCAGGCCCTAATCTGGTTCCGGCATGGCACGCTGAGCCTTTGGTTAATTCCTCTTCCTGGTGGGAAATGAGAGTTAAATTTTCCCGTCCAGACACCTCCAGCTAGTCTCTCATTGGTTCTCCCTATTCCTGTTCATCTTCCGCAGAATTTGCAAACTGGGCCAAACAGGAGGTTAAAGGCACTGACTCTCCAAGTCGGGAGAGTGTTAGTAAAGCATCTGGAATGTTGCACCCGAGTACCAGGGGACGAGAACTGAGACATATTTCAACACGTCTCCCGATCACATGGTTGATCATACTCTGGGTTCCTCATGCATGTTTTAGCTGAAGGAAGAATCCCTTAAACCTGGAGAGTTGAGACCTGTGGAATGGGTACCATGCAATATGACTTCAAAGGGTCTTCATTTGCTCACCAAAACTCTCCAATCCTATCACTGCTGCGTTTTTGCCCCTGTACTCACGATTGATTCACTTTCAGAGACATAGCAATCCATAGGTTTTAAGATACTTACTAGTCAGGTACATTATTAGGCGTTTAATATGGGGTTTTGAGTCCATTTCGTTGAGCAAGGAGTAGCTCTTGTCTATTACATATTTGGCTTAAGGAACTTTATCTGTGCTCATTTCAATCTCTGGTTTTATGCAGCACCCCAACTCACCTTTCCCCTTAAGCAAGCATAAGTTGATTTTCTAAATTTGGGACCATGTTCTGTTTTGAAATTCAGTTCTTGTGTAGCCAAGTTTACATTCCGTGTATTAGTGATATCTTATGATGTTTCTTTTTCTGTGTGACTTATTTCAGTTAGAATCATCATACCTGAATCCACTCATTATGCTGCTATGGGCCTGATGACATAGATGTCATTGCTGAGTGATATTGCATTGTACGTAATTACCACAACTTCTTTATCCATTTTTCGCTTTATGCGATATTGAACTTGTACCGTAAACGAGTTTCTTGTAAACAGAGCCATCCCAAACTTTGGGGTGGCTGTGTCTTTTTGATTTTAATTTCCCTAAGCTATAGGACCATAAGTGGAAGTGCCCTAGGCTCTGTTGCTTTGTTTTTTAGATGTTTCAGGAAACACCATACACTTCTCCCGAGTGGCTGTTGGCAATTTACATCCCGCCCATCAGCATAACAAGGCTCCCAGTTCTCCATGGCCTGTCCTGCCTTTCTGGATTTTACACTTTTTTCAGATGGCCCTTTTGACGGGGGCGGGGGGGATTGAGAGTTCATTGTAGTGCAGATTTCCTTTGCAAGCTTGCTTGGTTGGCCAAAAAGGGCGTATGCGTTTTTTCCTGTATATATTCAGGAAAAAACGCATACGCCCTTTTTGGCCAAGTGCATCATTGTCGACCTTCTGCCTCTTTTCCTATGCTTTAAATGCAATTCCAGTCTACCTCCTGAAATCGGTTTCCTGCAATTCTGCCCGGCTTTCAAGTCCTCTTGGCAGCCTTACTTCAGTATATTTTTGGATGATAGCTGTCATTTATAAGTCTGCAGGTTTGTGAATTACAGTGCCCCTGAGCTCCTTTCTTCAACTCGCTTTCTTGTGAGCTGGCCGCAACACCGCAGGATTGCTTCAGGCCCTAATCTGGTTCCGGCATGGCACGCTGAGCCTTTGGTTAATTCCTCTTCCTGGTGGGAAATGAGAGTTAAATTTTCCCGTCCAGACACCTCCAGCTAGTCTCTCATTGGTTCTCCCTATTCCTGTTCATCTTCCGCGGAATTTGCAAACTGGGCCAAACAGGAGGTTAAAGGCACTGACTCTCCAAGTCGGGAGAGTGTTAGTAAAGCATCTGGAATGTTGCACCCGAGTACCAGGGGACGAGAACTGAGACATATTTCAACACGTCTCCCGATCACACGGTTGATCATACTCTGGGTTCCACATGCATGTTTTAGCTGAAGGAAGAATCCCTTAAACCTGGAGAGTTGAGACCCGTGGAATGGGTACCATGCAATATGACTTCAAAGGGTCTTCATTTGCTCACCAAAACTCTCCAATCCTATCACTGCTGCGTTTTTGCCCCTGTACTCACGATTGATTCACTTTCAGAGACATAGCAATCCATAGGTTTTAAGATACTTACTAGTCAGGTACATTATTAGGCATTTAATATGGGGTTTTGAGTCCATTTCGTTGAGCAAGGAGTAGCTCTTGTCTATTACATATTTGGCTTAAGGAACTTTATCTGTGCTCATTTCAATCTCTGGTTTTATGCAGCACCCCAACTCACCTTTCCCCTTAAGCAAGCAAAAGTTGGTTTTCTAAATTTGGGACCATGTTCTGTTTTGAAATTCAGTTCCTGTGTAGCCAAGTTTACATTCCGTGTATTAGTGATATCTTATGATGTTTCTTTTTCTGTGTGACTTATTTCAGTTAGAATCATCATACCTGAATCCACTCATTATGCTGCTATGGGCCTGATGACATAGATGTCATTGCTGAGTGATATTGCATTGTACGTAAGTACCACAACTTCTTTATCCATTTTTCGCTTTATGCGATATTGAACTTGTACCGTAAACGAGTTTCTTGTAAACAGAGCCATCCCAAACTTTGGGGTGGCTGTGTCTTTTTGATTTTAATTTCCCTAAGCTACAGGACCATAAGTGGAAGTGCCCTAGGCTCTGTTGCTTTGTTTTTTAGATGTTTCAGGAAACACCATACACTTCTCCGGAGTGGCTGTTGGCAATTTACATCCCGCCCATCAGCATAACAAGGCTCCCAGTTCTCCATGGCCTGTCCTGCCTTTCTGGATTTTACACTTTTTTCAGATGGCCCTTTTGACGGGGGGGAAGTGAGACTGCATTGTAGTGCAGATTTCCTTTGCAAGCTTGCTTGGTTGGCCAAAAAGGGCGTATGCGTTTTTTCCTGAATATATTCAGGAAAAAACGCATACGCCCTTTTTGGCCAAGTGCATCATTGTCGACCTTCTGCCTCTTTTCCTATGCTTTAAATGCAATTCCAGTCTACCTCCTGAAATCGGTTTCCTGCAATTCTGCCCGGCTTTCAAGTCCTCTTGGCAGCCTTACTTCAGTATATTTTTGGATGATAGCTGTCATTTATAACTCTGCAGGTTTGTGAATTACAGTGCCCCTGAGCTCCTTTCTTCAACTCGCTTTCTTGTGAGCTGGCCGCAACACCGCAGGATTGCTTCAGGCCCTAATCTGGTTCCGGCATGGCACGCTGAGCCTTTGGTTAATTCCTCTTCCTGGTGGGAAATGAGAGTTAAATTTTCCCGTCCAGACACCTCCAGCTAGTCTCTCATTGGTTCTCCCTATTCCTGTTCATCTTCCGCGGAATTTGCAAACTGGGCCAAACAGGAGGTTAAAGGCACTGACTCTCCAAGTTGGGAGAGTGTTAGTAAAGCATCTGGAATGTTGCACCCGAGTACCAGGGGACGAGAACTGAGACATATTTCAACACGTCTCCCGATCACACGGTTGATCATACTCTGGGTTCCACATGCATGTTTTAGCTGAAGGAAGAATCCCTTAAACCTGGAGAGTTGAGACCCGTGGAATGGGTACCATGCAATATGACTTCAAAGGGTCTTCATTTGCTCACCAAAACTCTCCAATCCTATCACTGCTGCGTTTTTGCCCCTGTACTCACGATTGATTCACTTTCAGAGACATAGCAATCCATAAGTTTTAAGATACTTACTAGTCAGGTACATTATTAGGCGTTTAATATGGGGTTTTGAGTCCATTTCGTTGAGCAAGGAGTAGCTCTTGTCTATTACATATTTGGCTTAAGGAACTTTATCTGTGCTCATTTCAATCTCTGGTTTTATGCAGCACCCCAACTCACCTTTCCCCTTAAGCAAGCATAAGTTGATTTTCTAAATTTGGGACCATGTTCTGTTTTGAAATTCAGTTCCTGTGTAGCCAAGTTTACATTCCGTGTATTAGTGATATCTTATGATGTTTCTTTTTCTGTGTGACTTATTTCAGTTAGAATCATCATACCTGAATCCACTCATTATGCTGCTATGGGCCTGATGACATAGATGTCATTGCTGAGTGATATTGCATTGTACGTAATTACCACAACTTCTTTATCCATTTTTCGCTTTATGCGATATTGAACTTGTACCGTAAACGAGTTTCTTGTAAACAGAGCCATCCCAAACTTTGGGGTGGCTGTGTCTTTTTGATTTTAATTTCCCTAAGCTATAGGACCATAAGTGGAAGTGCCCTAGGCTCTGTTGCTTTGTTTTTTAGATGTTTCAGGAAACACCATACACTTCTCCCGAGTGGCTGTTGGCAAGTTACATCCCGCCCATCAGCATAACAAGGCTCCCAGTTCTCCATGGCCTGTCCTGCCTTTCTGGATTTTACACTTTTTTCAGATGGCCCTTTTGACGGGGGGGAAGTGAGACTTCATTGTAGTGCAGATTTCCTTTGCAAGCTTGCTTGGTTGGCCAAAAAGGGCGCATGCGTTTTTTCCTGAATATATTCAGGAAAAAACGCATACGCCCTTTTTGGCCAAGTGCATCATTGTCGACCTTCTGCCTCTTTTCCTATGCTTTAAATGCAATTCCAGTCTACCTCCTGAAATCGGTTTCCTGCAATTCTGCCCGGCTTTCAAGTCCTCTTGGCAGCCTTACTTCAGTATATTTTTGGATGATAGCTGTCATTTATAACTCTGCAGGTTTGTGAATTACAGTGCCCCTGAGCTCCTTTCTTCAACTCGCTTTCTTGTGAGCTGGCCGCAAAAACCGCAGGATTGCTTCAGGCCCTAATCTGGTTCCGGCATGGCACGCTGAGCCTTTGGTTAATTCCTCTTCCTGGTGGGAAATGAGAGTTAAATTTTCCCGTCCAGACACCTCCAGCTAGTCTCTCATTGGTTCTCCCTATTCCTGTTCATCTTCCGCAGAATTTGCAAACTTGGCCAAACAGGAGGTTAAAGGCACTGACTCTCCAAGTCGGGAGAGTGTTAGTAAAGCATCTGGAATGTTGCACCCGAGTACCAGGGGACAAGAACTGAGACATATTTCAACACGTCTCCCGATCACACGGTTGATCATACTCTGGGTTCCTCATGCATGTTTTAGCTGAAGGAAGAATCCCTTAAACCTGGAGAGTTGAGACCCGTGGAATGGGTACCATGCAATATGACTTCAAAGGGTCTTCATTTGCTCACCAAAACTCTCCAATCCTATCACTGCTGCGTTTTTGCCCCTGTACTCACGATTGATTCACTTTCAGAGACATAGCAATCCATAGGTTTTAAGATACTTACTAGTCAGGTACATTATTAGGCGTTTAATATGGGGTTTTGAGTCCATTTCGTTGAGCAAGGAGTAGCTCTTGTCTATTACATATTTGGCTTAAGGAACTTTATCTGTGCTCATTTCAATCTCTGGTTTTATGCAGCACCCCAACTCACCTTTCCCCTTAAGCAAGCATAAGTTGATTTTCTAAATTTGGGACCATGTTCTGTTTTGAAATTCAGTTCCTGTGTAGCCAAGTTTACATTCCGTGTATTAGTGATATCTTATGATGTTTCTTTTTCTGTGTGACTTATTTCAGTTAGAATCATCATACCTGAATCCACTCATTATGCTGCTATGGGCCTGATGACATAGATGTCATTGCTGAGTGATATTGCATTGTACGTAATTACCACAACTTCTTTATCCATTTTTCGCTTTATGCGATATTGAACTTGTACCGTAAACGAGTTTCTTGTAAACAGAGCCATCCCAAACTTTGGGGTGGCTGTGTCTTTTTGATTTTAATTTCCCTAAGCTATAGGACCATAAGTGGAAGTGCCCTAGGCTCTGTTGCTTTGTTTTTTAGATGTTTCAGGAAACACCATACACTTCTCCCGAGTGGCTGTTGGCAATTTACATCCCGCCCATCAGCATAACAAGGCTCCCAGTTCTCCTTGGCCTGTCCTGCCTTTCTGGATTTTACACTTTTTTCAGATGGCCCTTTTGAAGGGGGGGAAGTGAGACTTCATTGTAGTGCAGATTTCCTTTGCAAGCTTGCTTGGTTGGCCAAAAAGGGCATATGCGTTTTTTCCTGAATATATTCAGGAAAAAACGCATATGCCCTTTTTGGCCAAGTGCATCATTGTCGACCTTCTGCCTCTTTTCCTATGCTTTAAATGCAATTCCAGTCTACCTCCTGAAATCGGTTTCCTGCAATTCTGCCCGGCTTTCAAGTCCTCTTGGCAGCCTTACTTCAGTATATTTTTGGATGATAGCTGTCATTTATAACTCTGCAGGTTTGTGAATTACAGTGCCCCTGAGCTCCTTTCTTCAACTCGCTTTCTTGTGAGCTGGCCGCAACACCGCAGGATTGCTTCAGGCCCTAATCTGGTTCCGGCATGGCACGCTGAGCCTTTGGTTAATTCCTCTTCCTGGTGGGAAATGAGAGTTAAATTTTCCCGCCCAGACACCTCCAGCTAGTCTCTCATTGATTCTCCCTATTCCTGTTCATCTTCCGTGGAATTTGCAAACTGGGCCAAACAGGAGGTTAAAGGCACTGACTCTCCAAGTCGGGAGAGTGTTAGTAAAGCATCTGGAATGTTGCACCCGAGTACCAGGGGACGAGAACTGAGACATATTTCAACACGTCTCCCAATAACACGGTTGATCATACTCTGGGTTCCACATGCAAGTTTTAGCTGAAGGAAGAATCCCTTAAACCTGGAGAGTTGAGACCCGTGGAATGGGTACCATGCAATATGACTTCAAAGGGTCTTCATTTGCTCACCAAAACTCTCCAATCCTATCACTGCTGAGTTTTTGCCCCTGTACTCACGATTGATTCACTTTCAGAGACATAGCAATCCATAGGTTTTAAGATACTTACTAGTCAGGTACATTATTAGGCGTTTAATATGGGGTTTTGAGTCCATTTCGTTGAGCAAGGAGTAGCTCTTGTCTATTACATATTTGGCTTAAGGAACTTTATCTGTGCTCATTTCAATCTCTGGTTTTATGCAGCACCCCAACTCACCTTTCCCCTTAAGCAAGCATAAGTTGGTTTTCTAAATTTGGGACCATGTTCTGTTTTGAAATCCAGTTCCTGTGTAGCCAAGTTTACATTCCGTGTATTAGTGATATCTTATGATGTTTCTTTTTCTGTGTGACTTATTTCAGTTAGAATCATCATACCTGAATCCACTCATTATGCTGCTATGGGCCTGATGACATAGATGTCATTGCTGAGTGATATTGCATTGTACGTAAGTACCACAACTTCTTTATCCATTTTTCGCTTTATGCGATATTGAACTTGTACCGTAAACGAGTTTCTTGTAAACAGAGCCATCCCAAACTTTGGGGTGGCTGTGTCTTTTTGATTTTAATTTCCCTAAGCTATAGGACCATAAGTGGAAGTGCCCTAGGCTCTGTTGCTTTGTTTTTTAGATGTTTCAGGAAACACCATACACTTCTCCCGAGTGGCTGTTGGCAAGTTACATCCCGCCCATCAGCATAACAAGGCTCCCAGTTCTCCATGGCCTGTCCTGCCTTTCTGGATTTTACACTTTTTTCAGATGGCCCTTTTGACGGGGGGGAAGTGAGACTTCATTGTAGTGCAGATTTCCTTTGCAAGCTTGCTTGGTTGGCCAAAAAGGGCGTATGCGTTTTTTCCTGAATATATTCAGGAAAAAACGCATACGCCCTTTTTGGCCAAGTGCATCATTGTCGACCTTCTGCCTCTTTTCCTATGCTTTAAATGCAATTCCAGTCTACCTCCTGAAATCGGTTTCCTGCAATTCTGCCCGGCTTTCAAGTCCTCTTGGCAGCCTTACTTCAGTATATTTTTGGATGATAGCTGTCATTTATAACTCTGCAGGTTTGTGAATTACAGTGCCCCTGAGCTCCTTTCTTCAACTCGCTTTCTTGTGAGCTGGCCGCAACACCGCAGGATTGCTTCAGGCCCTAATCTGGTTCCGGCATGGCACGCTGAGCCTTTGGTTAATTCCTCTTCCTGGTGGGAAATGAGAGTTAAATTTTCCCGTCCAGACACCTCCAGCTAGTCTCTCATTGGTTCTCCCTATTCCTGTTCATCTTCTGTGGAATTTGCAAACTGGGCCAAAGAGGAGGATAAAGGCACTGACTCTCCAAGTCGGGAGAGTGTTAGTAAAGCATCTGGAATGTTGCACCCGAGTACCAGGGGACGAGAACTGAGACATATTTCAACACGTCTCCCGATCACACGGTTGATCATACTCTGGGTTCCACATGCATGTTTTAGCTGAAGGAAGAATCCCTTAAACCTGGAGAGTTGAGACCCGTGGAATGGGTACCATGCAATATGACTTCAAAGGGTCTTCATTTGCTCACCAAAACTCTCCAATACTATCACTGCTGCGTTTTTGCCCCTGTACTCACGATTGATTCACTTTCAGAGACATAGCAATCCATAGGTTTTAAGATACTTACTAGTCAGGTACATTATTAGGCGTTTAATATGGGGTTTTGAGTCCATTTCGTTGAGCAAGGAGTAGCTCTTGTCTATTACATATTTGGCTTAAGGAACTTTATCTGTGCTCATTTCAATCTCTGGTTTTATGCAGCACCCCAACTCACCTTTCCCCTTAAGCAAGCATAAGTTGATTTTCTAAATTTGGGACCATGTTCTGTTTTGAAATTCAGTTCCTGTGTAGCCAAGTTTACATTCCGTGTATTAGTGATATCTTATGATGTTTCTTTTTCTGTGTGACTTATTTCAGTTAGAATCATCATAGCTGAATCCACTCATTATGCTGCTATGGACCTGATGACATAGATGTCATTGCTGAGTGATATTGCATTGTACGTAAGTACCACAACTTCTTTATCCATTTTTCGCTTTATGCGATATTGAACTTGTACCGTAAACGAGTTTCTTGTAAACAGAGCCATCCCAAACTTTGGGGTGGCTGTGTCTTTTTGATTTTAATTTCCCTAAGCTATAGGACCATAAGTGGAAGTGCCCTAGGCTCTGTTGCTTTGTTTTTTAGATGTTTCAGGAAACACCATACACTTCTCCCGAGTGGCTGTTGGCAATTTACATCCCGCCCATCAGCATAACAAGGCTCCCAGTTCTCCATGGCCTGTCCTGCCTTTCTGGATTTTACACTTTTTTCAGATGGCCCTTTTGACGGGGGGGAAGTGAGACTTCATTGTAGTGCAGATTTCCTTTGCAAGATTGCTTGGTTGACCAAAAAGGGCGTATGCGTTTTTTCCTGAATATATTCAGGAAAAAACGCATACGCCCTTTTTGGCCAAGTGCATCATTGTCGACCTTCTGCCTCTTTTCCTATGCTTTAAATGCAATTCCAGTCTACCTCCTGAAATCGGTTTCCTGCAATTCTGCCCGGCTTTCAAGTCCTCTTGGCAGCCTTACTTCAGTATATTTTTGGATGATAGCTGTCATTTATAACTCTGCAGGTTTGTGAATTACAGTGCCCCTGAGCTCCTTTCTTCAACTCGCTTTCTTGTGAGCTGGCCGCAACACCGCAGGATTGCTTCAGGCCCTAATCTGGTTCCGGCATGGCACGCTGAGCCTTTGGTTAATTCCTCTTCCTGGTGGTAAATGAGAGTTAAATTTTCCCGTCCAGACACCTCCAGCTAGTCTCTCATTGGTTCTCCCTATTCCTGTTCATCTTCCGCGGAATTTGCAAACTGGGCCAAACAGGAGGTTAAAGGCACTGACTCTCCAAGTCGGGAGAGTGTTAGTAAAGCATCTGGAATGTTGCACCCGAGTACCAGGGGACGAGAACTGAGACATATTTCAACACGTCTCCCGATCACACGGTTGATCATACTCTGGGTTCCACATGCATGTTTTAGCTGAAGGAAGAATCCCTTAAACCTGGAGAGTTGAGACCCGTGGAATGGGTACCATGCAATATGACTTCAAAGGGTCTTCATTTGCTCACCAAAACTCTCCAATCCTATCACTGCTGCGTTTTTGCCCCTGTACTCACGATTGATTCACTATCAGAGACATAGCAATCCATAGGTTTTAAGATACTTACTAGTCAGGTACATTATTAGGCGTTTAATATGGGGTTTTGAGTCCATTTCGTTGAGCAAGGAGTAGCTCTTGTCTATTACATATTTGGCTTAAGGAACTTTATCTGTGCTCATTTCAATCTCTGGTTTTTTGCAGCACCCCAACTCACCTTTCCCCTTAAGCAAGCATAAGTTGGTTTTCTAAATTTGGGACCATGTTCTGTTTTGAAATTCAGTTCCTGTGTAGCCAAGTTTACATTCCGTGTATTAGTGATATCTTATGATGTTTCTTTTTCTGTGTGACTTATTTCAGTTAGAATCATCATACCTGAATCCACTCATTATGCTGCTATGGGCTTGATGACATAGATGTCATTGCTGAGTGATATTGCATTGTACGTAAGTACCACAAATTCTTTATCCATTTTTCGCTTTATGCGATATTGAACTTGTACCGTAAACGAGTTTCTTGTAAACAGAGCCATCCCAAACTTTGGGGTGGCTGTGTCTTTTTGATTTTAATTTCCCTAAGCTATAGGACCATAAGTGGAAGTGCCCTAGGCTCTGTTGCTTTGTTTTTTAGATATTTCAGGAAACACCATACACTTCTCCGGAGTGGCTGTTGGCAATTTACATCCCGCCCATCAGCATAACAAGGCTCCCAGTTCTCCATGGTCTGTCCTGCCTTTCTGGATTTTACACTTTTTTCAGATGGCCCTTTTGACGGGGGGGGGGGGGAGTGAGACTTCATTGTAGTGCAGATTTCTTTGCAAGCTTGCTTGGTTGGCCAAAAAGGTCATATGCGTTTTTTCCTGAATATATTCAGGAAAAAACGCATACGCCCTTTTTGGCCAAGTGCATCATTGTCGACCTTCTGCCTCTTTTCCTATGCTTTAAATGCAATTCCAGTCTACCTCCTGAAATCGGTTTCCTGCAATTCTGCCCGGCTTTCAAGTCCTCTTGGCAGCCTTACTTCAGTATATTTTTGGATGATAGCTGTCATTTATAACTCTGCAGGTTTGTGAATTACAGTGCCCCTGAGCTCCTTTCTTCAACTCGCTTTCTTGTGAGCTGGCCGCAACACCACAGGATTGCTTCAGGCCCTAATCTGGTTCCGGCATGGCACGCTGAGCCTTTGGTTAATTCCTCTTCCTGGTGGGAAATGAGAGTTAAATTTTCCCGTCCAGACACCTCCAGCTAGTCTCTCATTGGTTCTCCCTATTCCTGTTCATCTTCCGTGGAATTTGCAAACTGGGCCAAACAGGAGGTTAAAGGCACTGACTCTCCAAGTCGGGAGAGTGTTAGTAAAGCATCTGGAATGTTGTACCCGAGTACCAGGGGACGAGAACTGAGACATATTTCAACACGTCTCCCGATCACACGGTTGATCATACTCTGGGTTCCACATGCATGTTTTAGCTGAAGGAAGAATCCCTTAAACCTGGAGATTTGAGACCCGTGGAATGGGTACCATGCAATATGACTTCAAAGGGTCTTCATTTGCTCACCAAAACTCTCCAATCCAATCACTGCTGCGTTTTTGCCCCTGTACTCACGATTGATTCACTTTCAGAGACATAGCAATCCATAGGTTTTAAGATACTTACTAGTCAGGTACATTATTAGGCGTTTAATATGGGGTTTTGAGTCCATTTCGTTGAGCAAGGAGTAGCTCTTGTCTATTATATATTTGGCTTAAGGAACTTTATCTGTGCTCATTTCAATCTCTGGTTTTATGCAGCACCCCAACTCACCTTTCCCCTTAAGCAAGCATAAGTTGGTTTTCTAAATTTGGGACCATGTTCTGTTTTGAAATTCAGTTCCTGTGTAGCCAAGTTTACATTCCGTGTATTAGTGATATCTTATGATGTTTCTTTTTCTGTGTGACTTATTTCAGTTAGAATCATCATACCTGAATCCACTCATTATGCTGCTATGGGCCTGATGACATAGATGTCATTGCTGAGTGATATTGCATTGTATGTAAGTACCACAACTTCTTTATCCATTTTTCGCTTTATGCGATATTGAACTTGTACCGTAAACGAGTTTCTTGTAAACAGAGCCATCCCAAACTTTGGGGTGGCTGTGTCTTTTTGATTTTAATTTCCCTAAGCTATAGGACCATAAGTGGAAGTGCCCTAGGCTCTGTTGCTTTGTTTTTTAGATGTTTCAGGAAACACCATACACTTCTCCGGAGTGGCTGTTGGCAATTTACATCCCGCCCATCAGCATAACAATGCTCCCAGTTCTCCATGGCCTGTCCTGCCTTTCTGGATTTTACACTTTTTTCAGATGGCCCTTTTGACGGGGGGGGGAAGTGAGACTTCATTGTAGTGCAGATTTCCTTTGCAAGCTTGCTTGGTTGGCCAAAAAGGGCGTATGCGTTTTTACCTGAATATATTCAGGAAAAAACGCATACGCCCTTTTTGGCCAAGTGCATCATTGTCGACCTTCTGCCTCTTTTCCTATGCTTTAAATGCAATTCCAGTCTACCTCCTGAAATCGGTTTCCTGCAATTCTGCCCGGCTTTCAAGTCCTCTTGGCAGCCTTACTTCAGTATATTTTTGGATGATAGCTGTCATTTATAACTCTGCAGGTTTGTGAATTACAGTGCCCCTGAGCTCCTTTCTTCAACTCGCTTTCTTGTGAGCTGGCCGCAACACCGCAGGATTGCTTCAGGCCCTAATCTGGTTCCGGCATGGCACGCTGAGCCTTTGGTTAATTCCTCTTCCTGGTGGGAAATGAGAGTTAAATTTTCCCGTCCAGACACCTCCAGCTAGTCTCTCATTGGTTCTCCCTATTCCTGTTCATCTTCCGCGGAATTTGCAAACTGGGCCAAACAGGAGGTTAAAGGCACTGACTCTCCAAGTCGGGAGAGTGTTAGTAAAGCATCTGGAATGTTGCACCCGAGTACCAGGGGACGAGAACTGAGACATATTTCAACACGTCTCCCGATCACACGGTTGATCATACTCTGGGTTCCACATGCATGTTTTAGCTGAAGGAAGAATCCCTTAAACCTGGAGAGTTGAGACCCGTGGAATGGGTACCATGCAATATGACTTCAAAGGGTCTTCATTTGCTCACCAAAACTCTCCAATCCTATCACTGCTGCGTTTTTGCCCCTGTACTCACGATTGATTCACTTTCAGAGACATAGCAATCCATAGGTTTTAAGATACTTACTAGTCAGGTACATTATTAGGCGTTTAATATGGGGTTTTGAGTCCATTTCGTTGAGCAAGGAGTAGCTCTTGTCTATTACATATTTGGCTTAAGGAACTTTATCTGTGCTCATTTCAATCTCTGGTTTTATGCAGCACCCCAACTCACCTTTCCCCTTAAGCAAGCATAAGTTGATTTTCTAAACTTGGGACCATGTTCTGTTTTGAAATTCAGTTCCTGTGTAGCCAAGTTTACATTCCGTGTATTAGTGATATCTTATGATGTTTCTTTTTCTGTGTGACTTATTTCAGTTAGAATCATCATACCTGAATCCACTCATTATGCTGCTATGGACCTGATGACATAGATGTCATTGCTGAGTGATATTGCATTGTACGTAAGTACCACAACTTCTTTATCCATTTTTCGCTTTATGCGATATTGAACTTGTACCGTAAACGAGTTTCTTGTAAACAGAGCCATCCCAAACTTTGGGGTGGCTGTGTCTTTTTGATTTTAATTTCCCTAAGCTATAGGACCATAAGTGGAAGTGCCCTAGGCTCTGTTGCTTTGTTTTTTAGATGTTTCAGGAAACACCATACACTTCTCCCGAGTGGCTGTTGGCAAGTTACATCCCGCCCATCAGCATAACAAGGCTCCCAGTTCTCCATGGCCTGTCCTGCCTTTCTGGATTTTACACTTTTTTCAGATGGCCCTTTTGACGGGGGGGAAGTGAGACTTCATTGTAGTGCAGATTTCCTTTGCAAGCTTGCTTGGTTGGCCAAAAAGGGCGTATGCGTTTTTTCCTGAATATATTCAGGAAAAAACGCATACGCCCTTTTTGGCCAAGTGCATCATTGTCGACCTTCTGCCTCTTTTCCTATGCTTTAAATGCAATTCCAGTCTACCTCCTGAAATCGGTTTCCTGCAATTCTGCCCGGCTTTCAAGTCCTCTTGGCAGCCTTACTTCAGTATATTTTTGGATGATAGCTGTCATTTATAACTCTGCAGGTTTGTGAATTACAGTGCCCCTGAGCTCCTTTCTTCAACTCGCTTTCTTGTGAGCTGGCCGCAACACCGCAGGATTGCTTCAGGCCCTAATCTGGTTCCGGCATGGCACGCTGAGCCTTTGGTTAATTCCTCTTCCTGGTGGGAAATGAGAGTTAAATTTTCCCGTCCAGACACCTCCAGCTAGTCTCTCATTGGTTCTCCCTATTCCTGTTCATCTTCCGTGGAATTTGCAAACTGGGCCAAACAGGAGGTTAAAGGCACTGACTCTCCAAGTCGGGAGAGTGTTAGTAAAGCATCTGGAATGTTGCACCCGAGTACCAGGGGACGAGAACTGAGACATATTTCAACACGTCTCCCGATAACACGGTTGATCATACTCTGGGTTCCACATGCATGTTTTAGCTGAAGGAAGAATCCCTTAAACCTGGAGAGTTGAGACCCGTGGAATGGGTACCATGCAATATGACTTCAAAGGGTCTTCATTTGCTCACCAAAACTCTCCAATCCTATCACTGCTGCATTTTCGCCCCTGTACTCACGATTGATTCACTTTCAGAGACATAGCAGTCCATAGGTTTTAAGATACTTACTAGTCAGGTACATTATTAGGCATTTAATATGGGGTTTTGAGTCCATTTCGTTGAGCAAGGAGTAGCTCTTGTCTATTACATATTTGGCTTAAGGAACTTTATCTGTGCTCATTTCAATCTCTGGTTTTATGCAGCACCCCAACTCACCTTTCCCCTTAAGCAAGCATAAGTTGATTTTCTAAACTTGGGACCATGTTCTGTTTTGAAATTCAGTTCCTGTGTAGCCAAGTTTACATTCCGTGTATTAGTGATATCTTATGATGTTTCTTTTTCTGTGTGACTTATTTCAGTTAGAATCATCATACCTGAATCCACTCATTATGCTGCTATGGACCTGATGACATAGATGTCATTGCTGAGTGATATTGCATTGTACGTAAGTACCACAACTTCTTTATCCATTTTTCGCTTTATGCGATATTGAACTTGTACCGTAAACGAGTTTCTTGTAAACAGAGCCATCCCAAACTTTGGGGTGGCTGTGTCTTTTTGATTTTAATTTCCCTAAGCTATAGGACCATAAGTGGAAGTGCCCTAGGCTCTGTTGCTTTGTTTTTTAGATGTTTCAGGAAACACCATACACTTCTCCCGAGTGGCTGTTGGCAATTTACATCCCGCCCATCAGCATAACAAGGCTCCCAGTTCTCCATGGCCTGTCCTGCCTTTCTGGATTTTACACTTTTTTCAGATTGCCCTTTTGACGGGGGGGAAGTGAGACTTCATTGTAGTGCAGATTTCCTTTGCAAGCTTGCTTGGTTGACCAAAAAGGGCGTATGCGTTTTTTCCTGAATATATTCAGGAAAAAACGCATACGCCCTTTTTGGCCAAGTGCATCATTGTCGACCTTCTGCCTCTTTTCCTATGCTTTAAATGCAATTCCAGTCTACCTCCTGAAATCGGTTTCCTGCAATTCTGCCCGGCTTTCAAGTCCTCTTGGCAGCCTTACTTCAGTATATTTTTGGATGATAGCTGTCATTTATAACTCTGCAGGTTTGTGAATTACAGTGCCCCTGAGCTCCTTTCTTCAACTCGCTTTCTTGTGAGCTGGCCGCAACACCGCAGGATTGCTTCAGGCCCTAATCTGGTTCCGGCATGGCACGCTGAGCCTTTGCTTAATTGCTCTTCCTGGTGGGAAATGAGAGTTAAATTTTCCCGTCCAGACACCTCCAGCTAGTCTCTCATTGGTTCTCCCTATTCCTGTTCATCTTCCGCGGAATTTGCAAACTGGGCCAAACAGGAGGTTAAAGGCACTGACTCTCCAAGTCGGGAGAGTGTTAGTAAAGCATCTGGAATGTTGTACCCGAGTACCAGGGGACGAGAACTGAGACATATTTCAACACGTCTCCCGATCACACGGTTGATCATACTCTGGGTTCCACATGCATGTTTTAGCTGAAGGAAGAATCCCTTAAACCTGGAGATTTGAGACCCGTGGAATGGGTACCATGCAATATGACTTCAAAGGGTCTTCATTTGCTCACCAAAACTCTCCAATCCTATCACTGCTGCGTTTTTGCCCCTGTACTCACGATTGATTCACTTTCAGAGACATAGCAATCCATAGGTTTTAAGATACTTACTAGTCAGGTACATTATTAGGCGTTTAATATGGGGTTTTGAGTCCATTTCGTTGAGCAAGGAGTAGCTCTTGTCTATTACATATTTGGCTTAATGAACTTTATCTGTGCTCATTTCAATCTCTGGTTTTATGCAGCACCCCAACTCACCTTTCCCCTTAAGCAAGCATAAGTTGGTTTTCTAAATTTGGGACCATGTTCTGTTTTGAAATTCAGTTCCTGTGTAGCCAAGTTTACATTCCGTGTATTAGTGATATCTTATGATGTTTCTTTTTCTGTGTGACTTATTTCAGTTAGAATCATCATACCTGAATCCACTCATTATGCTGCTATGGGCCTGATGACATAGATGTCATTGCTGAGTGATATTGCATTGTATGTAAGTACCACAACTTCTTTATCCATTTTTCGCTTTATGCGATATTGAACTTGTACCGTAAACGAGTTTCTTGTAAACAGAGCCATCCCAAACTTTGGGGTGGCTGTGTCTTTTTGATTTTAATTTCCCTAAGCTACAGGACCATAAGTGGAAGTGCCCTAGGCTCTGTTGCTTTGTTTTTTAGATGTTTCAGGAAACACCATACACTTCTCCGGAGTGGCTGTTGGCAATTTACATCCCGCCCATCAGCATAACAAGGCTCCCAGTTCTCCATGGCCTGTCCTGCCTTTCTGGATTTTACACTTTTTTCAGATGTCCCTTTTGACGGGGGCGGGGGGGAAGTGAGACTTCATTGTAGTGCAGATTTCCTTTGCAAGCTTGCTTGGTTGGCCAAAAAGGGCGTATACGTTTTTTCCTGAATATATTCAGGAAAAAACGCATACGCCCTTTTTGGCCAAGTTCATCATTGTCGACCTTCTGCCTCTTTTCCTATGCTTTAAATGCAATTCCAGTCTACCTCCTGAAATCGGTTTCCTGCAATTCTGCCCGGCTTTCAAGTCCTCTTGGCAGCCTTACTTCAGTATATTTTTGGATGATAGCTGTCATTTATAACTCTGCAGGTTTGTGAATTACAGTGCCCCTGAGCTCCTTTCTTCAACTCGCTTTCTTGTGAGCTGGCCGCAACACCGCAGGATTGCTTCAGGCCCTAATCTGGTTCCGGCATGGCACGCTGAGCCTTTGGTTAATTCCTCTTCCTGGTGGGAAATGAGAGTTAAATTTTCCCGTCCAGACACCTCCAGCTAGTCTCTCATTGGTTCTCCCTATTCCTGTTCATCTTCCGCGGAATTTGCAAACTGGGCCAAACAGGAGGTTAAAGGCACTGACTCTCCAAGGCGGGAGAGTGTTAGTAAAGCATTGGAATGTTGCACCCGAGTACCAGGGGACGAGAACTGAGACATATTTCAACACGTCTCCTGATCACACGTTTGATCATACTCTGGGTTCCACATGCATGTTTTAGCTGAAGGAAGAATCCCTTAAACCTGGAGAGTTGAGACCCGTGGAATGGGTACCATGCAATATGACTTCAAAGGGTCTTCATTTGCTCACCAAAACTCTCCAATCCTATCACTGCTGCGTTTTTACCCCTGTACTCACGATTGATTCACTTTCAGAGACATAGCAATCCATAGGTTTTAAGATACTTACTAGTCAGGTACATTATTAGGCGTTTAATATGGGGTTTTGAGTCCATTTCGTTGAGCAAGGAGTAGCTCTTGTCTATTACATATTTGGCTTAAGGAACTTTATCTGTGCTCATTTCAATCTCTGGTTTTATGCAGCACCCCAACTCACCTTTCCCCTTAAGCAAGCATAAGTTGGTTTTCTAAATTTGGGACCATGTTCTGTTTTGAAATTCAGTTCCTGTGTAGCCAAGTTTACATTCCGTGTATTAGTGATATCTTATGATGTTTCTTTTTCTGTGTGACTTATTTCAGTTAGAATCATCATACCTGAATCCACTCATTATGCTGCTATGGGCCTGATGACATAGATGTCATTGCTGAGTGATATTGCATTGTACGTAAGTACCACAACTTCTTTATCCATTTTTCGCTTTATGCGATATTGAACTTGTACCGTAAACGAGTTTCTTGTAAACAGAGCCATCCCAAACTTTGGGGTTGCTGTGTCTTTTTGATTTTAATTTCCCTAAGCTATAGGACCATAAGTGGAAGTGCCCTAGGCTCTGTTGCTTTGTTTTTTAGATGTTTCAGGAAACACCATACACTTCTCCCGAGTGGCTGTTGGCAATTTACATCCTGCCCATCAGCATAACAAGGCTCCCAGTTCTCCATGGCCTGTCCTGCCTTTCTGGATTTTACACTTTTTTCAGATGGCCCTTTGGACCAGGGGGAAGTGAGACTTCATTGTAGTGCAGATTTCGTTTGCAAGCTTGCTTGGTTGGCCAAAAAGGACGTATGCGTTTTTTCCTGAATATATTCAGGAAAAAACGCATACGTCCTTTTTGGCCAAGTGCATCATTGTCGACGTTCTGCCTCTTTTCCTATGCTTTAAATGCAATTCCAGTCTACCTCCTGAAATCGGTTTCCTGCAATTCTGCCCCGCTTTCAAGTCCTCTTGGCAGCCTTACTTCAGTATATTTTTGGACGATAGCTGTCATTTATAACTCTGCAGGTTTGTGAATTACAGTGCCCCTGAGCTCCTTTCTTCAACTCGCTTTCTTGTGAGCTGGCCGCAACACTGCAGGATTGCTTCAGGCCCTAATCTGGTTCCAGCACGGCACGCTGAGCCTTTGGTTAATTCCTCTTCCTGGTGGGAAATGAGAGTTAAATTTACCCGTCCAGACACCTCCAGCTAGTCTCTCATTGGTTCTCCCTATTCCTGTTCAGCTTCCGCAGAAATTGCAAACTGGGCCAAACAGGAGGTTAAAGGCACTGACTCTCCAAGTCGGGAGAGTGTTAGTAAAGTGTCTGGAATGTTGTACCCGAATACCAGGGGACAAGAACTGAGACATACTTGAACACGTCTCCTAATCACACGGTTGATCATACTCTGGGTTCCACATGCATGCTTTTGCTGAAGGAAGAATCCCTTAAACCTGGAGAGTTGAGACCCGTGGAAGGGGTACCATGCAATATGACTTCAAAGGGTCTTCATTTGCTCACCGAACCTCTCCAATCCTATCACTGCTGTGTTTATGCCCCTGTACACATGCTTGATTCTCTTTCGGAGACATAGTGATCCATAGGTTTTAAGATACTTACTAGTCAGGTACGTTCTTAGGCGTTTAATATGGGGTGTTGAGTCCATTTCGTTGAGCAAGGAGTAGCTCTTGTCTATTACATATTTGGCTTAAGGAACTTTATCTGTGCTCATTTCAATCTCTGGTTTTATGCAGCACCCCAACTCACCTTTCCCCTTAAGCAAGCATAAGTTGGTTTTCTAAATTTGAGACCCTGTTCTGTTTTGTAATCCAGTTCCTGAGTAGCCATGTTTACATTCCGTGTATTTGTGATATCTTATGATGTTTATTTTTCTGTGTGACTTATTTCAGTTAGAATCATCATACCTGAATCCACTCATTATGCTACTACGGGCCTCATGACATACATTTCATTGCTGAGTGATATTGCATTGTACGTAAGTACCACAACTTCTTTATCCATTTTTCGCTTTCTGCGATATTGAACTTGTACCCTAAATGAGGTTCTTGTAAACAGAGCCGTCCCAAACTTTGGGTTGGCTGTGTCTTTTTGATTTTAATTTCCCTAAGGTCTAGGACCATAAGTGGAAGTGCCCTAGGCTATGTTGCTTTGTTTTTTAGATGTTTCAGGAAACACCATACACTTCTCCCGAGGGGCTGTTGGCAATTTACATCCCGCCCATCAGCATAACAAGGCTCCCAGTTCTCCATGGCCTGTCCTGCCTTTCTGGATTTTACACTTTTTTCAGATGGCCCTTTTGACCGGGGGGCAGTGAGACTTCATTGTAGTGCAGATTTCCTTTGCAAGCTTGCTTGGTTGGCCAAAAAGGGCGTATGCGTTTTTTCCTTAATATATTCAGGAAAAAACGCATACACCCTTTTTGGCCAAGTGCATCATTGTGGACGTTCTGCCTCTTTTCCTATGCTTTAAATGCAATTCCAGTCTACCTCCTGAAATCGGTTTCCTGTAATTCTGCCCCGCTCTCAAGTCCTCTTGGCAGCCTTACTTCAGTATAGTTTTGGACGATAGCTGTCATTTATAACTCTGCAGGTTTGTGAATTACAGTGCCCCTGAGCTCCTTTCTTCAACTCGCTTTCTTGTGAGCTGGCCGCAACACCGCAGGATTGCTTCAGGCCCTAATCTGGTTCCGGCATGGCACGCTGAGCCTTTGGTTAATTCCTCTTCCTGGTGGGAAATGAGAGTTAAATTTTCCCGTCCAGACACCTCCAGCTAGTCTCTCATTGGTTCTCCCTATTCCTGTTCATCTTCCGCGGAATTTGCAAACTGGGCCAAACAGGAGGTTAAAGGCACTGACTCTCCAAGTCGGGAGAGTGTTAGTAAAGCATCTGGAATGTTGCACCCGAGTACCAGGGGACGAGAACTGAGACATATTTCAACACGTCTCCCAATCACACGGTTGATCATACTCTGGGTTCCACATGCATGTTTTAGCTGAAGGAAGAATCCCTTAAACCTGGAGAGTTGAGACCCGTGGAATGGGTACCATGCAATATGACTTCAAAGGGTCTTCATTTGCTCACCGAACCTCTCCAATCCTATCACTGCTGTGTTTATGCCCCTGAACACACGCTTTCTCTTTCGGAGACATAGCAATCCATAGGTTTTAAGATACTTACTAGTCAGGTACATTCTTAGGCGTTTAATATGGGGTGTTGAGTCCATTTTGTTGAGCAAGGAGTAGCTCTTGTCTATTCCATATTTGGCTTAAGGAACTTTATCTGTGCTCATTTCAATCTCCCGTTTTATGCAGCACCCCAACTCACCTTTCCCCTTAAGCAAGCATATGCTGGTTTTCTACATTTGAGACACTGTTCTTCTTTGTAATCCAGTTCCTGTGTAGCCAAGTTTACATTCCCTGTATTAGTGATATCTTATGATGTTTCCTTTTCTGTGTGACTTGTTTCAGTTAGGATCATCATAGCTGAATCCACTCATTATGCTGCTATTGGCCTGATGACATAGATTTCATTGCTGAGTGATATTACATTGTACGTAAGTACCACAACTTCTTTATCCATTTTTCACTTTCTGCGATATTGAACTTGTACCGTAAACGAGGTTCTTGTAAACAGAGCCATCCCAAACTTTGGGGTGGCTGTGTCTTTTTGATTTTAATTTCCCTAAGCTATAGGACCATAAGTGGAAGTGCCCTAGGCTCTGTTGCTTTGTTTATAGATGTTTCAGGAAACACCATATACTTCTCCCCAGTGGCTGTTGGCAATTTACATCCCACCCATCAGCATAACAAGGCTCCCAGTTCTCCATGGCCTGTCCTGCCTTTCTGGATTTTACACTTTTTGCAGATCGCCCTTTTGACCAGGGGGAAGTGAGACTTCATTGTAGTGCAGATTTCCTTTGCAAGCTTGCTTGATGGCCTAAAAGTGCATATACGTTTTTTCCTGAATATATTCAGGAAAAAACGCATATGCCCTTTTTGGCCAAGTGCATCATTGTCGACGTTCTGCCTCTTTAAATGCAATTCCAGTCTACCTCCTGAAATTGGTTTCCTGCATTTCTGCCCTGCATTCAAGGGCTCTTGGCAGCCTTACTTCGTATATTTTTGTACGATAGCTGTCATTTATAACTGTGCATGGTTGTGAATTACAGTGCCCCTGAGCTCCTTTCTTCAACTCGCTTTCTTGTGAGCTGGCCGCAACACCGAAGGATTGCTTCAGGCCCTAATCTGGTTCCGGCACGGCATGCTGAGCCTTTGGTTAATTCGTCTTCCTGGTTGGAAATGAGAGTTAAATTTGCCCGTCCAGAAACCTCCAGCTAGTCTCTCATTGGTTCTACCTATTCCTGTTCATCTTCCACAGAAATTGCAAACTGAGTGAAACAGCAGGTTAAAGGCACTGACTCTCCAAGTCGAGAGAGTGTTAGTAAAGCGTCTGGAATGTTGCACCCGAGTACCAGGCGACGAGAACTGAGACATATTTGAACACGTCTCCCGATCACACGGTTGATCATACTCTGGGTTCCACATGCATGTTTTAGCTGAAGGAAGAATCCCTTAAACCTGGAGAGTTGAGACCCGTGGAATGGGTACCATGCAATATGACTTCAAAGGGTCTTCATTTGCTCACCGAACCTCTCCAATCCTATCACGGCTGCGTTTATGCCCCTCTACACATGCTTGATTCTCTTTCGGAGACATAGCAATCCATAGATTTTAAGATATTACTAGTCAGGTACATTCTTAGGCGTTTAATATGGGGTTTTGAGTCCATTTCGTTGAGCAAGGAGTAGCTCTTGTCTATTACATATTTGGCTTAAGGAACTTTATCTGTGCTCATTTCAATCTCTGGTTTTATGCAGCACCCCAACTCACCTTTCCCCTTAAGCAAGCATAAGTTGATTTTCTAAATTTGTGAACATGTTCTGTTTTAAAATTCAGTTCCTGTGTAGCCAAGTTTACATTCCGTGTATTATTGATATCTTATGATGTTTCTTTTTCTGTGTGACTTATTTCAGTTAGAATCATCATACCTGAATCCACTCATTATGCTGCTACGGGCCTGATGACATAGATTTCATTGCTGAGTGATATTGCATTGTACGTAAGTACCACAACTTCTTTATCCATTTTTCGCTTTATGCGATATTGAACTTGTACCGTAAACGAGTTTCTTGTAAACAGAGCCATCCCAAACTTTGGGGTTGCTGTGTCTTTTTGATTTTAATTTCCCTAAGCTATAGGACCATAAGTGGAAGTGCCCTAGGCTCTGTTGCTTTGTTTTTTAGATGTTTCAGGAAACACCATACACTTCTCCCGACTGGCTGTTGGCAATTTACATCCCACCCATCAGCATAACAAGGCTCCCAGTTCTCCATGGCCTGTCCTGCCTTTCTGGATTTTACACTTTTTTCAGATGTCCCTTTTGACCCGGGGGAAGTGAGACTTCATTGTAGTGCAGATTTCCTTTGCAAGCTTGCTTGGTTGGCGAAAAAGGGCGTATGCTTCTTTTCCTGAATATATTCAGGAAAAAACGCATACGTCCTTTTTGGCCAAGTGCATCATTGTCGACGTTCTGCCTCTTTTCCTATGCTTTAAATGCAATTCCAGTCTACCTCCTGAAATTGGTTTCCTGCAATTCTGCCCCGCTTTCAAGTCCTCTTGGCAGCCTTACTTCAGTATATTTTTGGACGATAGCTGTCATTTATAACTCTGCAGGTTTGTGAATTACAGTGCCCCTGAGCTCCTTTCTTCAACTCGCTTTCTTGTGAGCTGGCCGCAACACCGCAGGATTGCTTCAGGCCCTAATCTGGTTCCGGCATGGCACGCTGAGCCTTTGGTTAATTCCTCTTCCTGGTGGGAAATGAGAGTTAAATTTTCCCGTCCAGACACCTCCAGCTAGTCTCTCATTGGTTCTCCCTATTCCTGTTCATCTTCCGCGGAATTTGCAAACTGGGCCAAACAGGAGGTTAAAGGCACTGACTCTCCAAGTCGGGAGAGTGTTAGTAAAGCATCTGGAATGTTGCACCCGAGTACAAGGGGACGAGAACTGGGATATAATGGCACACGTCTCCCGATCACACGGTTGATCATACTCTGGGTTCCACATGCATGTTTTAGCTGAAGGAAGAATCCCTTAAACCTGGAGAGTTGAGACCCGTGGAATGGGTACCATGCAATATGATTTCAAAGGGTCTTCGTTTGCCCACCGAACCTCTCCAATCCTATCACTGCTGCCTTTATGCCCCTGTACACACGCTTGATTCTCTTTCGGAGACATAGCAATCCATAGGTTTTAAGATACTTACTAGTCAGGTACATTCTTAGGCGTTTAATATGGGGTGTTGAGTCCATCTCGTTGAGCAAGGAGTAGCTCTTTTCTATTCCATATTTGGCTTAAGGAACTTTATCTGTGCTCATTGCAATCTCTGGTTTTATGCAGCACCCCTACTCACCTTTCACCTTAAGCAAGCATAAGCTGGTTTTCTAAATTTGAGACCCTGTTCTGTTTTGGAATTCAGTTCCTGTGTAGC
Source organism: Orcinus orca (assembly GCF_937001465.1). Lineage (NCBI taxonomy): Eukaryota > Metazoa > Chordata > Mammalia > Artiodactyla > Delphinidae > Orcinus > Orcinus orca. The sequence goes on from NW_026044029.1 coordinate 60,787, forward strand.
CAAGTTTACATTCCGTGTATTAGTGATATCTTATGATGTTTCTTTTTCTGTGTGACTTATTTCAGTTAGAATCATCATACCTGAATCCACTCATTATGCTGCTACGGGCCTGATGACATAGATGTCATTGCTGAGGGATATTGCATTGTACGTAAATACCACAACTTCTTTATCCATTTTTCGCTTTCTGTGATATTGAACTTGTACCGTAAACGAGGTTCTTGTAAACAGAGCCATCCCAAACTTTGGGGTGGCTGTGTCTTTTTGATTTTAATTTCCCTAAGCTATAGGACCATAACTGGAAGTGCCCTAGGCTCTGTTGCTTTGTTTTGTAGATGTTTCAGGAAACACCATACACTTCTCCTGAGTGGCTGTTGGCAATTTTCATCCCACCCATCAGCATAACAAGGCTCCCAGTTCTCCATGGCCTGTCCTGCCTTTCTGGATTTTACACTTTTTTCAGATGGCCCTTTTGACCCGGGTGAAGTGAGGCTTCATTGTAGTGCAGATTTCCTTTGCAAGCTTGCTTGGTTGACCAAAAAGTGCGTATGCGTTTTTTCCTGAATATATTCAGGAAAAAACGCATATGCCCTTTTTGGCCAAGTGCATCATTGTCGACGTTCTGCCTCTTTTCCTATGCTTTAAATGCAATTCCAGTCTACCTCCTGAAATCGGTTTCCTGCAATTCTGCCCCGCTTTCAAGTCCTCTTGGCAGCCTTACTTCAGTATAGTTTTGGACGATAGCTGTCATTTATAACTCTGCAGGTTTGTGAATTACAGTGCCCCTGAGCTCCTTTCTTCAACTCGCTTTCTTGTGAGCTGGCCACAACACCGCAGGAGTGCTTCAGGGCCTAATCTGGTTCCGGCACGGCATGCTGAGCCTTTGTTTAACTCCTCTTACTGGTGGGTAATGAGAGTTAAATTTGCCCGTCCGGACACCTCCAGCTAGTCTCTCATTGGTCCTCCCTATTCTTGTTCATCTTCCGCAGAAATTGCAAACTGGGCCAAACAGGAGGTTAAAGACACTGACTATCCAAGTCGGGAGAGTGTTAGTAAAGCGTCTGGAATGTTGCACCCGAGTACCAGGGGACGAGAACTGAGACATATTGGAACACGTCTCCCGATCACACGGTTGATCATACTCTGGGTTCCACATGCATGCTTTAGCTGAAGGAAGAATCCCTTAAACCTGGAGAGTTGAGACCCGTGGAATGGGTACCATGCGATATGACTTCAAAGGGTATTCATTTGCTCACCGAACCTCACCAATCCTATCACTGCTGCGTTTATGCCCCTGTACACACGCTTGATTCTCTTTCGGAGACATAGCAATCCATAGGTTTTAAGACACTTAATAGGTACATTCTTAGGCATTTAATATGGGGTGTTGAGTCCATCTAGTTGAGCAAGGAGTAGCTCTTGTCTATTACATATTTGGCTTAAGGAACTTTATCTGTGCTCATTTCAATCTCTGGTTTTATGTAGCACTCCAACTCACCTTTGCCCTTAAGCAAGCATAAGTTGGTTTTCTAAATTTGAGACCCTGTTCTGTTTTGTAATTCAGTTCCTGTGTAGCCAAGTTTACATTCCGTGTATTAGTGATATCTTATGATGTTTCTTTTTCTGTGTGACTTATTTCAGTTAGAATCATTATACCTGAATCCACTCATTATGCTGCTACAGGCCTGATGACATAGATGTCAAGGCTGAGTGATATTGCATTTTACGTAAGTACCACAAATTCTTTATCCATTTTTCACTTTCTGCGATATTGAACTTGTACCGTAAACGAGGTTTTTGTAAACAGAGCCGTCCCAAATATTGGGGTGGCTGTGTCTTTTTGATTTTAATTTCCCTAATCTATAGGACCATAAGTGGAAGTGCCCTAGGCTCTGTTGCTTTGTTTTGTAGATGTTTCAGGAAACACCATACACTTCTCCTGAGTGGCTGTTGGCAATTTACATCCCGCCCATCAGCATAACAAGGCTCCCAGTTCTCCATGGCCTGTCCTGCCTTTCTGGATTTTACACTTTTTTCAGATGGCCCTTTTGACGGGGGGGAAGTGAGACTTCATTGTAGTGCAGATTTCCTTTGCAAGCTTGCTTGGTTGGCCAAAAAGGGCGTATGCGTTTTTTCCTGAATATATTCAGGAAAAAACCCATACGCCCTTTTTGGCCAAGTGCATCATTGTCGACGTTCTGCCTCTTTTCCTATGCTTTAAATGCAATTCCAGTCTACCTCCTGAAATCGGTTTCCTGCAATTCTGCCCCGCTTTCAAGTCCTCTTGGCAGCCTTACTTCAGTATATTTTTGGACGATAGCTGTCATTTATAACTCTGCAGGTTTGTGAATTACAGTGCCCCTGGGCTCCTTTCTTTAACTCACTTTCTTGTGAGCTGGCCGCAACACCGCAGGATTGCTTCAGGCCCTAATCTGGTTCCAGCACGGCACGCTGAGCCTTTGGTTAATTCCTCTTCCTGGTGGGAAATGAGAGTTAAATTTGCCCGTCCAGACACATCCAGCTAGTCTCTCATTGTTTCTCCCTATTCCTGTTCATGTTCCGCAGAAATTGCAAACTGGGCCAAACAGGAGGTTAAAGGCACTGACTCTCCAAGTCGGGAGAGTGTTAGTAAAGGGTCTGGAATGTTGCACCCGAGTACCAGGGGATGAGAACTGAGATATAATGGCACACGTCTCCCGATCACACGGTTGATCATACTCTGGGTTCCACATGCATGTTTTAGCTGAAGGAAGAATCCCTTAAACCTGGAGATTTGAGACCGTGGAATGGGTACGATGCAATATGATTTCAAAGGGTCTTCGTTTGCCCACCGAACCTCTCCAATCCTATCACTGCTGCCTTTATGACCCTGTACACACGCTTGATCCTCTTTCGGAGACATAGCAACCCATAGGTTTTAAGATACTTACTAGTCAGGTACATTCTTAGGCGTTTAATATGGGGTGTTGAGTCCATTTCGTTGAGCAAGGAGTAGCTCTTGTCTATTACATATTTGGCTTAAGGAACTTTATCTGTGCTCATTTCAATCTCTGGTTTTATGCAGCACCCCAACTCACCTTTCCCCTTAAGCAAGCATAAGCTGGTTTTCTAAATTTGAGACCCTGTTCTGTTTTGGAATTCAGTTCCTGTGTAGCCAAGTTTACATTCCGTGTATTAGTGATATCTTATGATGTTTCTTTTTCTGTGTGACTTATTTCAGTTAGAATCATCATACCTGAATCCACTCATTATGCTGCTACGGGCCTGATGACATAGATGTCATTGCTGAGGAATATTGCATTGTACGTAAATACCACAACTTCTTTATCCATTTTTCCCTTTCTGTGATATTGAACTTGTACTGTAAACGAGGTTCTTGTAAACAGAGCCATCCCAAACTTTGGGGTGGCTGTGTCTTTTTGATTTTAATTTCCCTAAGCTATAAGACCATAACTGGAAGTGCCCTAGGCTCTGTTGCTTTGTTTTGTAGATGTTTCAGGAAACACCATACACTTCTCCTGAGTGGTTGTTGGCAATTTACATCCCGCCCATCAGCATAACAAGTCTCCCAGTTCTCCATGGCCTGTCCTTCCTTTCTGGATTTTACACTTTTTTCAGATGGCCCTTTTGACCCGGGTGAAGTGAGACTTCATTGTAGTGCAGATTGCCTTTGCAAGCTTGCTTGGTTGGCCAAAAAGTGCGTATGCGTTTTTTCCTGAATATATTCAGGAAAAAACGCATACGCCCTTTTTGGCCAAGTGCATCATTGTCGACGTTTTGCCTCTTTTCCTATGCTTTAAATGCAATTCCAGTCTACCTCCTGAAATCGGTTTCCTGCAATTCTGCCCCGCTTTCAAGTCCTCTTGGCAGCCTTACTTCAGTATATTTTTGGACGATAGCTGTCATTTATAACTCTGCAGGTTTGTGAATTACAGTGCCCCTGAGCTCCTTTCTTCAACTCGCTTTCTTGTGAGCTGGCCACAACACCGCAGGATTGCTTCAGGCCCTAATCTGGTTCCGGCACGGCACGCTGAGCCTTTGGTTAATTCCTCTTACTGGTGGGAAATGAGAGTTAAATTTGCCCGTCCAGACACCTCCAGCTAGTCTCTCATTGGTTCTCCCTATTCCAGTTCATCTTCTGGAGAAATTGCAAACTGGGCCAAACAAGAGGTTAAAGGCACTGACTCTCCAAGTCGGGAGAGTGTTAGTAAACCGTCTGGAATGTTGCACCCGAGTACCAGGGGATGAAAACTGAGACATATTGGAATACGTCTCCCGATCACACGGTTGATCATACTCTGGGTTCCACATGCATGTTTTAGCTGAAGGAAGAATCCCTTAAACCTGGAGAGTTGAGACCCGTGGAAATGGTACCATGCAATATGACTTCAAAGGGTCTTCATTTGCTCACCGAACCTCTCCAATACTATCACTGCTGCGTTTATGCCCCTGTACACATGCTTGATTTTCTTTCAGAGACATAGCAATCCATAGGTTTTAAGATACTTACAAGTCAGGTACATTCTTAGGCGTTTAATATGGGGTGTTGAGTCCATTTCGTTGAACAAGGAGTAGCTCTTGTCTATTACATATTTTGCTTAAGGAACTTTATCTGTGATCATTTAAATCTCTGGTTTTATGCAGCACCCCAACTCACCTTTCCCCTTAAGCAAGCATAAGTTGGTTTTCTAAATTTGAGACCCTGTTCTGTTTTGTAATCCAGTTCCTGTGTAGCGAAGTTTACATTCCGTGTATTAGTGATATCTTATGATGTTTCTTTTTCTGTGTGACTTATTTCAGTTAGAATCATCATACCTGAATCCACTCATTATGCTGCTACGGGCCTGATGACATAGATGTCATTGCTGAGTGATATTGCATTGTACATAAATACCACAACTTCTTTATCCATTTTTCGCTTTCTGTAATATTGAACTTGTACCGTAAAGGAGGTTCTTGTAAACAGAGCCGTCCCAAACTTTGGGGTGGCTGTGTCTTTTTGATTTTAATTTCCCTAAGCTATAGGACCATAAGTGGAAGTGCCGTAGGCTCTGTTGCTTTGTTTTTTAGATTTTTCAGGAAACACCATACACTTCTCCTGAGTGGCTGTTGGCAATTTACATCCGGCCCATCAGCATAACAAGGCTCCCAGTTCTCCATGGCCTGTCCTGCCTTTCTGGATTTTACACTTTTTTCAGATGGCCCTTTTGACCGGGGGGAAGTGAGACTTCATTGTAGTGCAGATTTCCTTTGCAAGCTTGCTTGGTTGGCCAAAAAGGGCGTATGTGTTTTTTCCTGAATATATTCAGGAAAAAACGCATACGCCCTTTTTGGCCAAGTGCATCATTGTTGACGTTCTGCCTCTTTTCCTATGCTTTAAATGCAATTCCAGTCTACCTCCTGAAATCGGTTTCCTGCAATTGTGCCTTGCTTTCAATGCCTCTTCGTAGCCTTATCTCAATATATTTTTTGAAAATAGTTGGCCTTTATAACTCTGCAGGTTTTTGAATTGCAGTGGCCCTTAGCTCCATTTTTCAGCTCTTATTTTTGTGATCTTGCCTCATAACCACAGGATTCCTTCACGCTCTATTCTTCTTCTGGGACACCTTGCTGTGCCTTTGGTTTATTCTTCTTACTGATGTGAAATTAGAGTGACATGTGCCCATTGAAACTGCTACAGCTAGTTTCTCACTGGTTCCCCCTATTCCCATTCATCCTCCGCACTAACTGCAGACTGTGCGATACCAGAACTTAAAGGCATTGACTCTCCATGTGGGGATATTTTTAGTAAAGCGGCTGGAATGTCGATCTGGAGCCCCAGGAGAGGAAAAATGAGGTGTGTTTTAGAAACCTTTCCCGATCATATGGTATACCAGTCGCTGGGTTTCCCAAGCATGGTTTAGCTGTAGGAAGATTCCCTTCAACCTGGAGTTTTGGGACCCTTGGAATGAGTAGCATGAAGTATTGCATTAAACTTTTGGCAGTTGCTCACCAAAGCTCACCAATCCTCTCAGCCCCAAGTGTGCAGCCTTATGTCTTATCCAGCTGTGGGTTTATATGTGGTCAATCCAGGTTGCATCACAGCCCCTGAGCAAATTTTGTAAGAATTTTTCTCTCTTTCATTGTTTCTGCGTTTTGTTTTTAAAATTTATTTCTATAATGGGGTTTAGCTCATTTTCACTGCTGTGTTTGTGCCGCTCTGCACACACTTGATTCCCTTATGGAGATATATCAATACATGGGTTTTAAGATTCTTATTACTCAGATATATTTCTCTGCGGTGTATAGGGTGTGTTGAGGCCAGTTCATTGAGCAAGGTGTAGATCTTGTCTAATATCTTTTTGGTTTATTGAACGGTATCTGTGCTAATTTCAAACTCTGGTTTTATGCATCACCCCACCTCTCCTTTCCCCTTAAGCTGACATAAGTGTGTTTTCTAAATGTGAGACACTGTTCTGTTCTGTAATTCATTTCTTGTGCAGCCATATTTACCCTCCCTCTATAAGTGATATCTTATGATATGTTTCTTTTTCTGTTTGACTTATTTCAAGTAGTATTATCGGACCTAAATCCACTCTTTATCCTTCTACTAGCCTTATTACATTGATTTCATGGTGAAGAGATATTCCATTGTACATAAGTACCACATCTTCTTTATCCATTGTTCTCTTTCCTGGGATATTTAAGGTGTACTGAAGTTGAGGTTCTTGTAAACAGAGTAGCCCTAAACTGTGGTGTGCTTGTGTCTTGTAGATTTTTAGACTTCCCTAGATATACTCCCATGATTGGAAGTGTCCTATGCTCTGTAGCTGTTTTTTAGATGATTTGGGAACCACCATACACTTCTCCAGAGTGGCTCTCGGCAGTTCACACACTGCCCATCAGCGTATAAAGGCTCCCTGTTCTCCATGGCCTGTCCTGCATTTCTGGCTTTTACAATTTTTTAGGATGGCCCTTTTGACCGGTGGGAAATGAGACTTCTTTGTTGTGCACATTTGCATTGCTTGCTTGCTTCGTTGCCCATAAAGTGCGTATGCGTTTTTTCCTGGATATAATCAGGAAAAAACGCATACGCCCTTTTGGGCCAACTGCATCATTGTCGAAATTCTGCCGCTTTTCATGTGCTTTAAAGATGAGTCCAATCTATCTCTTGAAATCTGTTTCTTGCAATTCTGTCTTGCATTCAGATCCTCTTCTTTGCCTTACCTCAACATATTTTTGGACGTTAGTTTTCATTTATAACTCTGCAGGTTTGTGAATTGCAGTGACCCTGAGCCCCATTTTTTAAGTTGCTCTTTTGTGAGCTGGCCTCAAACCCACAGGATTGCTTCAGGCCCTATTTTGGCTCCGGCGAGGCGGGCTGAGCCTTTTTTCAATTCTTATTCTTAATGGGAAATTAGAGTGATATGTGCCCGTCCAAACCCCTACAACTATTCTCTCATTGGTTCCCCCTCTTCCCGTTCATCCTCCTCACAATTTGCAAAATGTGTGAAACAGAAGTTGAAATGTGCTGATTCTCCAAGTGGGCAGATTCTAAGTAACGTGGCTGGAATGGTGAACAGGAGCACCAGGAGAGGATAAATGAGCTGCATTTTAGACACATCTCCCGATCACATGGTGTACAGTCCTCTGGGTTTTCCATGCATGTTTTAGCTGTAGGAAGATCCCTTTAACCTGCAGATTTGGGACCCATTGAATGGGTACCAGGTAGTATTACTTTAAAGGGTGTGCATTTCCTCACCCAACCTCACATTTCTCTTAGTGCAAACAGCTTCCAGCCTTATGTCTCATCCTGCTGTGGGTCTAGATGTGTTCAATCCATGTTGCATCATGGAAAAGTTGTAAGAGGTTTTCTCTGTCTCTCTGTCGTTTATTTTTTTCAATTTATTACTATATTGGTTACAGCTGATTTTCAAAGCTCTGTTTCTTGCTGCTGTACATCCACTTGATTCACGTACAGAGAGACATCAGTAAATTCTTTTTCAGATTCTTACCAGTCGTATATATTCTTTTCCGGTGACTTGAGTGTGCTGAGTGCAGTTCTTTTAGCTACCGTGTAGGCCTTGTTGATTATCAGTTTGGTATTTGGAATGGCATCTTTGCTAATTTCAACCTCCTGGATGATGCCTCACCCCTCCCCACCTTTCCCGTTTAGCAGCCTTATGCGTGTTTTCTACATATTTGTTTTGTAATTTATTTCATGTGTAGCCATTTTGGATTCCACCTTTAAGTGATATCTTATGATATGTGTCTTTTTCTTTTTGAATTATGTCACTTAGAAAGATCATACGTAACTCCTCCGGAGTTGTTACAACTGGCCATATTTCATTGATTTCTAGGCTGAATAATATTCCACTCTACCTAAGTACCACATCTCTATCCATTTTTTCTCTCCAGAGACATTTAAGTTATATCCTAGTCGAGGATCTTTTAAACAGAGAGAGGGTAAACTTTGGGGTGCCTGTGTCCTCTCAATTTTTGTTTTTCCCAAGATATACGCCCATGAGTGCAAGTGCCCTATGCTCTGTAGCTCATTTTTTAGATGCTTTAGTAAACACAATACACTTCTCCAGAATGGCCGTTGGCAATATACATTTCCACTATAAGTCTCACAGGGCTCCCTCTTCTCCTTGCCCTGTCCTGCATTTCTGTTGTTTATGCTTTATGAGGATGGCTCTTCTGACTGATGCGAAGTGATATCTTTTGTAGTATTGACTTCCAGTGCCCACCTGTTTGGTTGGCTAAAAAAGTGTATGCCCTTTTCTTGAATATATACAGAAAAAAATGCATACACCCTTTTTGGCCAACTGCAATGTTGGCAATGTTCAGCTCCTTTTCTTGTGCTTAATGGCGAGTCCTTTCTACCTCCTCAAATCCCTTTCCTGCCATTCTCCCTTGCTTACAAGTCCTTTTCTCTGACTTTCCTCAAGACATTTTTCAGTGATGGATATTTTCAACTCTGCAGTTTCATGAATTTTACTGCCCCTGAGTTCCATTGTTCAACTTGTGTTTATGGGAACTGGCCACAAAGCAGCGGGATTTCCTCAAGCCCTATACTGTTTCCATGGGCAATCCTAGCCTTTGGTCAATTCGTCTTCCTGATTGGAAATTAGAGTGACATGTGCCTGTCTGAACACCTAGGACTTGTCTCTCATTGTTCCTCACCCTTCCGCTTCATCCTCTGGACAAATTCCAAACTGTACGCAACAGGATGTTGATAGTGCTGACATCTCCAAGTGGGGAGACTGTTAGTAAAGACGCTGGAGGGGTGAACCCGAGCACCAGGAGATGAGGAGATGAGATGCCTTTTCCAAACTCTTCCCGATCAGATGGTATACCATCCTCTGGGTGTGACAGACATGTTTTAGCAGTAGGAAGAGTCCCATACATGTAAGGAGAATATCAGGGCTTTTTCAAAATCAGTGTCTACCCGAAACCCAAACTGGGAAATTTTTTAAGCTACGGCTACACATATGTTCATTAAGGGCCTTGGGAAGTAGGCAGAGTCCAAACTTTAGATGATTGAAGTCTTCAGGGTCAGAAGCACTCACCACCAGCTTCCCTTAGGTTACACTTTTACTGTCATTGATAGATGATGTCAATAAAAATATCTATTCTTTTTCAGATTATTTCCCCTTATAGGTTATAGCAAAATGTTGAGTGTAGTTCCCTGTGCTATACAGTAGTTCCTTGTTGATGATCTATTTTATACATAGCAGTGTGTATGTGTTAATCCCAAACTGTTAATTTATCCCTCCTCCCACCTTTCCCCTTTGGTAATAATAAATTATAAGATTTTATACTTCTCAGAAATGGGGGAGCTGAAAGAGAGGTATCATTTTCAATGGAAAAGCATTTAAAACAAGATTGAAGCTTTAACCAAGATTATTAGATGTACATCCTTGGAAAGAAATCACTTCGTTTCTCTAATATTGACCTGACAAATAAGACAAACCTTTTCACTGAACTTGCTTATAATAAAGTGATGGAAATATCAAATGGAAGTGTTAGAAACATCTTATTTTACCCGAGCCTTATACACTGTTCTATGTTAACTACAGTTTGGCTCACACATCTGTTCATTGAGGTTACAATAGTCTCAATTTCTGTTACTGATCCTCCAGAGTAGACCCCAACAAGTGTCCCCCTGCCCAGTGTCATTGGGGCCAACAGATCGAGACTGAGTTTGGTTCACAAGCAAAGGAAACTTTATATTTTGATCAGAGAATGGAGAGGTGAGAGCATGCACTACCCCGTGGGCTGTGGGCTGGGCTGGGCTGTTGTGTAGAGATCCTGTCAGAGTCAGTGGGAGGGAGGGGGCGGAGCTCTCGAGGGCCGGGTTGGCTGCAGCTCAGGCTCTATATCGCGGAGTCTGCACTGGGCCCCAGGAGCTGAGGTGTCGTCCCAGCCATTCTGCACTAGGAAATCTGGTCTGAAGTGCCGGGTGTGGAACCTCTGCATGCGGGACTCTAGGAGCACATGAAATTAGACAAAGCACAAAGGATAAAAAAGGTTAGACTTGACTTTATTGCCCAGATTCTATTTTTATCTCCCAGGGATTTTTAATGGGCTTTGCTGGGGACAAACCCCTCCTCTGCCTTTTGTCCCGTTCCTCATTCTTGGAGTGCTGAGAGTGCAGACCCTTCTTCTGTAACTGCTGAGTGCTGAGTTGGGAGCCCTCATACCCGGGGGCGAGGATCAGAGCTTCTCCCCAGCAGCCTCCAGGTGACGTTGATTGTCCCCAGGGCCCCTGTCTCCCTGCTCGTCCACCTGAGCACCAGCATTGGAAGTGTTATAGATTCTAATGACCTTTAAGGGTCCAGGAAAGAGATGTGCAGAGACGCTGTGGGGGCCGGTTTCACTCCGCCCCACATTTGTTCAGCCACCTTAGGCTGACCGTTTCTGCCAGCCTAGATGCTCTGACCAGTAGTCTGCGCTTTCTTCAATTAGGCCCCTGAATTAACGTACAAACGGCACCAGGTGTCAGAGCCCTGCCTGCTCAACTCCCAGACAGTCCAGGGTCAGTGGTGATCAAGGACCATGATGGCCACTGAGTCAACAGCCTTTTGAAGTAAACAGGAGTCCAGCTGGTCTTATTGGCCACCATCATCAAGGTGTCTGTAGGCTTTTCTATGGTGACAGTGTGATATACGGTTCCCCCGCCAAGATTATTAGCTCCCCTCTGCATGCAGTAAGTCCTGCAAGCAGTAGTCTACTCTTTTGGGACACACTCTTGTTGTTTTATGAGAGAAACTCCAGGTCAAGTGATGTTCACACGAGTCGTCATGGTGACCTGTTGCCCCCGGTTATCTCTCTGGATGTTGGAGTTGGAGGGCCTCCTCACTCGAGGTTGGTGTGCCCACGGAGCGAACCCTGCAACTTCAGGGCATGGTTGGTGGTTAGGATCACCATGTGGGGTCCTTTTCCCTTAGGAGGGAGGTGGCCTTTTGGGCTGCTGATTTCCAGGTTTTTAGATACCGCCAGTATCTTGGCCAGATGTGGCAGTGGGCCAAGCCCCTTGGTGCCCGTAGTTTATCCTACCTGGATGGCATTCTTGCATTGTTCCATTTCAAGTGGTCCCAGTTTTTGCACTAATTCTCCAATGGCGATTCACCTTTCACCGGGAATGTAAAGGTCAAAGGGTTTAGCTAAATTAGGGAGTTCCAGGGCAAGGGTCTGAATTGACTGCTCTTTCCATTCTTGAAAGGCCACTTCTGGATTCTATTCAAAAGGATCATCATCTTTTCCTTTCAGTGTTTCATATAGAGGCCCAGCTAGTAGACTGTAGTTAGGGATCCAGAAGCAGCAAACCCTGGCCTCCCCAGGAACCCCTAAGCTGTCTTCTAGTTTTAGAAAGGGGTAAGGCTGAAAATGGTTTCTTCCCTTTCCTGGGATGGGCTTCTCCGACCTTCTGTGAGAACGAAGCCCAGGCAGGTCACCGCAGTCTGTGATATTTGAGCTTTTTCTTGGACAACTTCTATCCTTTATTGGCTTGGTAGTTCAGAGGCCTCCTTAGTAGGGCTGGCGATCAGAATGTCGTCTGCGTACTGAAGGAGGGTTTCCTTTCCCAGAGGTAGAACTTTTAGGTCTTTAGCTAAGCTTTCCCCAAAGATGGTGTGGGAATTTTTGCACCCTTGGGGCAAGACGGCCCGGAAGTATTGTTTTAGTTGTATGTTGAGCCCTGCCACTCACAAACCAAAATTTCTTGTGACTCTGGGACTAATGGAATACAAAAGAAGGCATCATTGAAGACTAATACAGAATACCATGTCCTGGTGGTTGGTAGAATGACCAGCAGGGTGTAGGAATTAGGAGCAGCTGGAGGTATATCCTCGGTGGCTTCACTGACTGTCCTGACATCCTTTACCAGGTCCCCAGCAGCCCATGGGGCTCTCGTGGTCAGACCAATCCCAGAATATGGAGCTCACCTGGGCAGGTACCCCACCCCCACCCCAGCCCACGGGGCTATCGTGGTCAGGCCCCTCCCAGGATACAGAGCTACCCTTGCAGGTACCGTGGCAGGGCTGGGCACACAGGAACCGTGCACATAGCCCTCATTGCAGAGCACCCCCAGCTCACCTGTCGCTCAGACCTGACACAGAGCACCTCAGAGCAGGACTTGAACTAACAAACAGCAGCTGCGACAGGTCTGTGACCCTGGGCATCACTCTGTGCGGTCTCCCTCCACCTGGTCTTCCAGAGACTTCCACTGCACCCAGGGCACCAGGCCTCTGTCTCCAACCACCACCCATCCCTCCTCTCCCTGACTCCTGGGTTCCTCTCATTAGGAGAGGGTTTTCTTGAAGTTGTCTCCCACTCATGGGCCAGATAAAATGATTAGAAAACAAGCCAAAGCTGCAGCCCCTTGTCTATCCTGACTCTCAGGAGCCCACACCTGTTCCTTGGACCTGGCCGGTTCAGCAAGTTCCATTTTCTGCAACTGTGAGCCCCTGAGGGGTGATGATTGGCTGACCTGGGCAGCCTTACCGTGCCGGCCAGCCCTCCCCAGGTGTGCCTGGGTTGAGATCAATATAAATACCACTCCAGGCAGCAAGAGGCCCTGCAGCCGTGCCTGACGCCATTTTCTCTGCCCTGTCAGCAGTCTCGGGGCTGGGCTGGTGGGAGGGAGTGAGAGGCCACGGCTTTGTGGGTGGCCCAGTGTGAGTGGGTCTCTGCTGGACTTTCTGCAGCAGTTGCCAGGCTGCCACCTGCTAAAGAAGAGGATGTGTCACCCATACCTGCTGCTGGAATTTCTCCCTGGGCAGAGGTGAGGAAGGAAAGAAGCAGTGGGGGCAGGGACAGGACGGGTATCTCAGGCAGGGAAATGGAAATCTTCCAGAAGAGCACCCAGGGCCAGGACCATCCTGGCTGGCCTGCAGGCACCAAGTCGGCCGGTATGCTGTCACTCGTGTGGCTCTATGGCCCTTCCTCTAGGCTTTCAAGTCCTTGTATATATTCAGGTGTTTTACCTGGGACGGGTGGGAATAGTTCAGCAGCAACTGGCCTGGGGCTCAGCTCACGTTTACTCACAGATGCCTCGGCACGGTGCCCCAGCTTTTCAATGAGGACGCTTGTTGCATGGGGGCTGCTGGCTGAATGGGAGACGATTCCCCACCACTGACCAACTTCAGAATTGTTTACAACTGGAGCAAGTGCCCTGATACGGTTTTCCTCTGTGGAACTGGTGGGTTCTGTGTTTTTTTTCTCTTTTTCGTTTTTGGTTCAAGGTAGATTTTATTCCTCTTTTTTGTATTTACAGATATAAGCATGGAAATAATTTATTCATATAAATACATGTATGTGAAAGGAATAATTGTTTTTTCTGTTTTATTTTTTAAATTTTATTTCTTTTTAATTTTGAATTTTATTTTATATTTTTATACAGCAGGTTCTTATTGGTTATCTATTTTATACATATAAATGTATACATGCCAATCCCAGTCTCACAACTCCTCCCACCACCACCCCCCCCAACAGCTTTCCCCCTTGTTGTCCATACGTTTGTTGTCTACATGTGTTGCTCTATTTATGCCTTGCAAAATGGTTAATCTGTACAGTTTTTCTAGGTTCCACATATATGCATGAATATACAAGATTTGTTTTTCTCTTTCTGACTTACTTCACTCTGTATGACAGTCTCTAGATCCATTGACGTCTCTACAAATGACCCAATTTCATTCCTTTTCATGGCTTAGTAATATTCCATTTTATATATGTACCACTGCTGTATGCATTCGTCTGTCTGTGGGCATTTAGGTTGCTTCCATTACCTCGATATTGTAAAGAGTGAGGCAATGAACATTGCGGTGAATGTCTCTTTTTGATTTATGGTTTTGTCTGGGTATATGTCCAGAACTGGGATTGCTGTATCATATGGTAATTCTACTGTTAGTTTCTTAAGAAACTCCATATTGTTCTCCATAGTGACTGTATCAATTTATATTCCCAACAATAGTGGAAGAGGGTTCCTTTTCTCCACACCCTTTCCAGCATTTTTTGTTTGTAGATTTTCTGATGATGCCCATTCTACCAGGTGTGAGGTGATACCTCATTGTTGAGTCCATTTCCTTGAGCAAGGGGTAGGTCTTGTCTATTACATATTTAGCTTATGGAACGGTATCTGTGCTAATTTCAAACTCTGGTTTTATGCAGCACCCCAACTCACCTTCCCCCTTAAGCAAGCATAAGTTGGTTTTCTAAACATGAGAGCCTCTTCTGTTTTGTAATTCAGTTCATGTGTAGCCAAGTTCTCATTCCATGTATTAGTGGTACCTTATGATGTTTCTTTTTCTGTGTGACTTTTTTCACTTAGAATCACCATGCCTCAATCTACTCATTAGGCTGGTACGGGCCTGGTGACATAGTTTTCATTGCTGAGAGGTATTCTGTTGTACGTAAGTACTGCAACTTCTTTATCCATTATTTGCTCTCTAGCATATTTAACTTGTGCTGCAGAAGAGGTTCCTGTAAACAGAGCCATCCCAATTTTTCGGGTGGCTGTGTCTTTTTGATTTTAATTTCCCTAAGCTATAGGACCATAAGTGGAAGTGCCCTAGGCTCTGTTGCTTTGTTTTTTAGATGTTTCAGGAAACACCATACACTTTTCCGGAGTGGCTGTTGGCAATTTACATCCCGCCCATCAGCATAACAAGGCTCCCAGTTCTCCATGGCCTGTCCTGCCTTTCTGGATTTTACACTTTTTTCAGATGGCCCTTTTGACCGGGGGGAAGTGAGACTTCATTGTAGTGCAGATTTCCTTTGCAAGCTTGCTTGGTTGGCCAAAAAGGGCGTATGCATTTTTTCCTGAATATATTCAGGAAAAAACGCATACGTCCTATTTGGCCAAGTGCATCATTGTCGGCGTTCTGCCCCTTTTCCTATGCTTTAAATACAATTCCAGTCTACCTCCTGAAATCGTTTTCCTGCAATTCTGAACCGCTTTCAAGTCCTCTTGGCAGCCTTACTTCAGTATATTTTTGGACGATAGCTGTCATTTATAACTCTGCAGGTTTGTGAATTACAGTGCCCCTGAGCTCCTTTCTTCAACTCGCTGTCTTGTGAGCTGGCCGCAACACCGCAGGATTGCTTCAGGCCCTAATCTGGTTCCGGCACAGCACGCTGATCCTTTGGTTAATTCCTCTTCCTGGTGGGAAATGAGAGTTAAATTTGCCCGTCCAGACACTTCCAGCTAGTCTCTCATTGGTTCTCCCTATTCCTGTTCATCTTCAGCAGAAATTGCAAAATGGGCCAAACAGGAGGTTAAAGGCACTGACTCTCCAAGTCGGGAGAGTGTTAGTAAAGCGTCTGGAATGTTGCACCCGAGTACCAGGGGACAAGAAATGAGACATACTGGAACACGTCTCCCGATCACATGGTTGATCATACTCTGGGTTCCACATGCATGATTTAGCTGAAGGAAGAATCCCTTAAACCTGGAGAGTTGAGACCCGTGGAATGGGTACCATGCAATATGACTTCAAAGGGTCTTCATTTGCTCACCGAACCTCTCCAATCCTATCACTGCTGCATTTATGCCCCTGTACACACGCTTGATTCTCTTTTGGAGACAAGCAATCCATAGGTTTTAAGATACTTACTATTCAGGTACATTCTTAGTCGTTTAATATGGGGTGTTGAGTCCATTTCGTTGAGCAAGGAGTAGCTCTTGTCTATTTCATATTTTGCTTAAGGAACTTTATCTGTGCTCATTTCAATCTCTGGTTTTATGCAGCACCCCAACTCACCTTTCCCCTTAAGCAAGCATAAGTTGGTTTTCTAAATTGGAGACCCTGTTCTGTTTTGTAATCCAGTTCCTGTGTAGCCAAGTTTACATTCTGTGTATTAGTGATATCTTATGATGTTTCTTTTTCTGTGTGAATTATTTCAGTTAGAATCATCATACCTGAATCCACTCATTATGCTGCTATGGGCCTGATGACATAGATTTCATTGCTGAGTGATATTGCATTGTACATAAGTACCACAACTTCTTTATCAATTTTTCACTTTCTGCGATATTGAACTTGTACCGTAAACGAGGTTCTTGTAAACAGAGCCGTCCCAAACTTTGGGGTGGCTGTGTCTTTTTGAATTTAATTTCCCTAAGCTATAGGACCATAAGTGGAAGTGCCCTAGGCTCTGTTGCTTTGTTTTTTAGATGTTTCAGGAAACACCATACACTTCTCCAGAGTGGCTGTTGGCAACTTACATCCCGCCCATCAGCATAACAAGGCTCCCAGTTCTCCATGGCCTGTCCTGCCTTTCTGGATTTTACACTTTTTTCAGATGGCCCTTTTGACCAGGGGGAAGTGAGACTTCATTGTAGTGCAGATTTCCTTTGCAAGCTTGCTTGGTTGGCCAAAAAGGGCGTATGCGTTTTTTCCTGAAT